>NW_024715541.1:0-16603 GCF_018991925.1 Homarus americanus
AGGAAGAGCTGTGTCAAGATGTTTATCACTTCTTTGATAGTTCTTCTGATGAACAGGAAGCAACATCAGATGATAGTTCCAAAGAGCCATCTGAACCTTTACCAAAGAAAATGAAATACAACACAAGAAATATTTCAAACATTGCTTTAGCTAGTATTCGCCACCATGTTGGACTTCGTGAGGCTGCAGAAATTGCAACTGCCGCTTGGATAGATGCAGGCCTCATCAGCCGAGAGGATGTATCTTTGGTGATAGATCATAATAAAATTAGAAGAGCACAAGAAAAAATAATGAAGGAAATATCTGATCAGCATGAAAAAGATTTAAGCGAGGGAGGGCTCTCCTGTCTTTTGTTTGATGGAAGAATAGATGACACAAAAGTTTTGCTAGAAGTAGAGGGAGTGAACAGAAAGTTTCCAGGTCTCATCAAAGAAGAACACTACTCTGTCTGTTCTGAGCCTGGTGGTCGGTTTTTGTTTCACTTTGCTCCTGAAACTGAAGTAGAAGGGAAGAAACATGCAGAGGTCATTGCTGATCATATTTTATGTTGGGTTCAGGAGAGAGGACTTGGCAGTTCACTGCAGGCTGTTGGTGGAGATTCAACTGCAGTGAACACCGGATGGCAGGGGGGTGTAATGACGCATTTAGAGAAAAAACTAGGAAGAAGACTTGTTTGGATTGTATGTGATTTACATACAGGCGAGCTACCTCTTCGCCATCTCATCCAGGAACTTGATGGTCCTACAAAGAGCAACAACAAGTGGTCAGGTCCCCTTGGCATCATGCTGGATGAAGCAACACAACTAGAAATAAATACAACCTTTCCAAAGGTCGAAGTTGGCCCTCCCTTTCCGGCGTTGTCTGAAGGAGTCATCAAAGATCTCAGCACAGATCAATCCTATGCTTATCGTATTGCCCAAGCAATAAGATCAGGAGAAGTGCCTCAGTCATTGGCTCTCTTGGAGATTGGACCTGTCAGTCACAGCCGTTGGTTAACTACAGCTCTTCGTTTCTGCAGGATTTGGATTTCCAAACACGAATTGAAGGGCAAAGTGCTGAAGAATTTGAGGTTAATTGTTGAATTTATTATTGGAGTTTATCTTCCCCCGTGGTTTAGTGTGAAACTTAATCCTATGTGGGTGGATGGGCCCAATCACCTTTTGTTTCAATTGCAGCTAGTAAGAACACAGAGGAAGGTAGTGAGGGACATCGTGTTACCTGTGGCAAGAAGGTCCGCTTGGTATGCTCGATCAGAAGCAGTTTTGCAAGCAATGCTTTGCAGTCAATGTACCAATCTCCGAACCGAGGCTGTAGAAGTCATTCTAAAGATTAGAGGAACGCTAATAGATGACGACCAGTTGGGAGACTGTTCGTTTCATTCAAGAAAAGTTCCCCAATAAACGTCAATGCCACCAAATTGTCAGAATTGGTTGACTTGAGTTTGGAAGTCTTAGAGCCACCATTGACAACAAGTCTAACTAGCCAAGAATTGAGAAACCTTAAAGAGACTCCAATGCAGGTGCCGAAGTGGCCTTCCCACACTCAAAGTGTGGAGAGATGTGTGAAAATGGTCACAGAAGCAGAGGGCCATGTTTACAGCCACGAGAGGCGAGAAGGTTACATCAAAGCACAAATAGCAAGCAGACTACTGATGACAAGAAACCAAAGCAAAGAGAGTATGAAGGCATTGGTTACTTTCAAATAGACTACGGATAATAAAATATAACAATTTGAAACTTGAAACAGTAACATGTGTGCAAACGCTGGTTATGTTATAAATTCACAAATATGTACATTTAAAAATCCATTTGATGTAGGTAGGACTTATTATAAAAAAAAATTTATGCCAGAATATTGTTCTGCATGCTTAAAGACTACAATAAATTGCTACCAAATTACTCGATTTTCAATTTAGCCAGTTCACCCCCTAAATTGACACACCCTAATATATATATATATATATTTCATATAGATTCACAATGAAAACGTGGATAAGATAAATCTTGATAAAATCACACGGGAAAAGGGAAACAACGGAGCACCTTAGCTTTCGTCTTTATTCAAGACATTTTCAGAGGCAACTGTAGCCTCTGAAGATGTCTTGAATAAAGACGAAAGCTAAGGTGCTCCGTTGTTTCCCTTTTCCCGTGTGATTTTATCAAGATATATATATATATATATATATATATATATATATATATATATATATATATATATATATATATATATATATGCAAGTAAATCACTGTAGGTGCGTGTGATCTAGGTATATGCTGATAACCACAAGGAAGGAAGAAAACACGAAGTTCCCAAGCGCTTTCGTGTAATTCACATCTTCAGGGGTGAGTATAGACTAAAGAGAAGTACAAATCAAGGTATATATATACAGAGGAGGGTGAGACCAGGTCCACAATGGTCAGGTATTAGGTAATGACCCTATTAATCTTTAAATAGCGCTGGCGCTCCTCTCGGAGCAGCCAGGTCAACTGTTAAGTTGGCCCATACCAACTCCCTCCCCTGAACCCTCCTCCCCACTGGAATATCAACAAGTTCACGCCAGAAGTTACTATTTCATTTAGGAAAGGAATGGAACCAGTGTTAAACAGAGGTGAACAGTGGTGAACAGTGCTTAAGTCAGTGAGAACAAGTCAACGGTAACAGTGGTACCCAAGTTGACCTTCACACAGTGAGGTCCCAGGTACCCAGTGATAACGGCCCGACCCAACAACCAGCGATGTGTTAATCCGTCTACGATAGTGTTACGAGTTGGGGATTTAGAATATAGTTATACGTCTACCCAGATCCCAACAGGTAACAACAAAAAAAACAAAGACAATCGGACTATAAAAGGGTAGACAAAGGATGAGAGCTTTCGTTGTGTATAATGAAGTACCATGAATTCCTTAACAAAATAATCAGCTTCCTATAAATTACCCTTAACCAAACTTAACCTAAACATTAACAGTATATACATATTAATACAACATAAAACAATCGTGAAGCAAGTGGACGTGGGGGAGGCAATACAAGATTACAAATACTTAAGTGAGGAGCTGAGATGGCTGACGAGTAAGGCTGAGTATTGTAGAAGACGGTAGGTAGTCACTGCACCGTAGGTTTAGAGGATAGATGATCCTGTGGTCACTTCCCAGAGCCAAGTGCTCTCTCCTCGAATTGGAGCTCACAAAGAAGACTTGGAGGAAGTGACGCAACAACCAGGATATGGAGAAGGGAAACCTCGGAGTGTTAACTAAGACGAGTCATACTCGTGTCTCGTCCCTAGATGGCGTTGCTCGTGGTGCTGGGTAGGTAGATCAGGACAATAGATGGCGTGGTTCGTAGTGCTGGGTGGAGGGGTTCGTAACACACCCCCCCTCCAAAGACCTCCGTAGCGCGGGCGCGAAGGAGGTGATCACCTGGTGCGTCTGGAGAGTAGCTGCTGCATTTCCACTGGAGCTCGGGATAAGGAGTCTGCAATCAGGTTGTCCACCCCCTTTATGTGTCGGACTTGTAGATTATAGGGCTGGGTGAGGAGAGCCCAGCGGAGGATTCGCTGGTTGGAGGTCTTGTTGGTTTGGATGAACGTGAGTGGGTTATGGTCGGTGAAGACTAGGGTTGTTTGTGGGCAAGACTGGAGGTAACATTCAAACTTTTTTATTGCCAACACGAGAGCCAGGGCCTCCTTCTCTATGGTCGAGTAGTTGGTCTGATGTTTTTTCAACTTGGCGGAGTAGTATGCCACAGGGTGAAGGACATCAGTGGTTGGGTCGGGTTGTAGGAGCACAGCCCCAACTCCGACACCACTAGCGTCGATTTGCAGATGGAAGGGCAAGGTGTAGTCAGGGGGGTGGACTACAGGCTTGGAGGCAAGGAAGGCTTTGAGGCGGTGGAAAGACTGGTCGCACCTCTGGTTCCAGATGTAAGGGGCCGCAGAACTGGTAAGGTCTGTGAGGGGTCCGGCCACGCTGGAGAAGTTACTGCAGAACCGACGGTAGTAGCCGCACATCCCCAGGAAGCGCATGAGTTCCTTCCTCGTCCTTGGAGTGGGGAAGGACAAGATGGCTCTAACGTTTGCTCCGGGTCTCACCATACCATGCCCAACGATATGTCCCAGGTAAGTCACTGAGGCCCCACCAAAGCAGATTTAGCCAGGTTTATGGTGAATCCAGTCTCTTTGCAGTCGCAAACAGTATCTCCAAACGCACCAGATGTTCGGCCCCAGCTGTCCGACACCACCACCCAGGTAGGCTTAACGTCCAACCTAGGTCCTGAATTAGGAAGTTGATGGCCCTCTGAATGTGGCCGGAGCATTAGAAAAGCCAAACGCCATAACCAAATATTGAAAAAGACCAAATGGAGTTATAAATGCCGAGATTATTTTTGCCCCATCCGTGAGAGTCCCACTTGATAATATCCTTTCAACAGGTCCACGGAACTGATAAATTTGGCACCGCCTATGCTGTCTATTATATCTTCAATCATAGGTAAAGGGGAGGAGTCAGAGACAGTGACCTGGTTCACTTTACGATAATCGGTACAGAAACGAAAAGTGCCATCGGGTTTTGGAATGAGAAGGCAAGGTGAAGCCCAGGGGGAGGTACTAGGCTCAGCTAAGTTATGTTTTAACAAAAAATCTACCTCCTTTTTCATAATCTCTTTTTTTGGTGGATTTAGTCGATATGCTGATTGCCTAATGGGTTGTACATCATCGGAGATTAGCTTAATATCATGTTTAAGTATATTGCAAAACCCTGGGAGGTCTGACGTGACTTTAGGAAATGTTGATAATAACTTAGTGAGATCTTTTGCTGGAGATGGATTCAGAACAGAAAAATACTCATCCAAGTTGTTGAGTATGTGACTGTTAGCAGGGTTTTCTTTAGGTAGAGAGAAGTCTAAATTCTCCAATAGATCCATGTCATCTGTCTCCGGCTCCGGCCCTGACAAAACCGTATGTAATACAGGTAGGCTTATAGCCTCTGGGATGTCTTCCTCTGACTGCCTGGAATGGTAAAGTTTCATGAGATTAATGTGAACAAGTTGTGAATCTTTTCTGAGATCAGGAGTATGGACTATATAGTTGAGGGGAGATAGTTTATTAGCATTGATTTGAAAGTTTTCATGGAACCGTTCCAAGCAACCTTGGGACGGTGGGTGGTAAGCCGAAGATGTACAATGGTCCACACTGGGGTCTTTCATCACCTGTTTGAACAAAGATGGATCAGATTGTTGGGCTGTAATGAGCTCATCCTTACTAATGGTCTTATTGTACAGATTTTCTGTGGGTAGTAAGATATTGGAGGTGGTTTCACATGAAGAGGGCCCATTTCGCACACTCTGTGACCGGGTGACAGCACAAGATGGGAAAAGATGAAGAATAGTTTCTTTAAGGTCAGTGGTGGAGTTGACAGGTAAGGGAGAGTCGACTGTCTTTATGTTAGGAACCACTAGATCTCCTACCAAGTCATTACCTAATAATAAATGAATGCCGCACACAGGCATTGGGTCTTTCCTAATGGCTATTTGCACTTCCCCAGTAATCAAGGGACATTGGAGGTGCACTTTAGCTAAAGGATAGGAAGAATGGGACGAGAGATCTGAAATTAGAACACTCATTAGTAAATGCGGTAGATATATCAGGAATGACGTTAAACAGGAGGATAGATTGTGCTGCGCCCGTATCACGTAGTATACGAATAGGGAAAGAACGAGACCCCTCCATGATTGAAATTTTTCCCTCATAAGTGAATGAAGAGAAGAGATCCTGATGGGGCCTTTCCACATTGGTATTTGCTATTGGTTTGGATTTGGGATCCAGGTAACTACTTTTAGCAATTCGACACTTTGGGTGTTTACAACTCTGGATTGTATGGCCTGGGTTTTTACAGTAAGAACAAGTAAGCTTGGTTGCATCGGGGGGAGTAGGTGTGGGACCTTTCGACCTACCACTCACGCCCCAAAGGTTATCATCAGAGGAGGACCTAACATGACGGGAAGTACCACGTTCTCTACTGCCCAGTGACTCCACCAACAAAGCGTACGCATCAGCCAGCTCAGCAGCACGCCCTAAATTAACCTCTCCACGCTCCTCCACATGCTTCAAGATGTGAAATGGTATCTTGCTCTTCCACTCCTCCAGGACTACCAAATTTAACAAATCCTGAAATGTGGAGGTCTCTGTAGCCTCTAACCACTTCTTAAAAACCTGCTTTTCTTGAGCAAACTCAACAAAGGTGTGGGAAAATTTGGTTAGTTTACGAAACTTCTGCCGGTATCCATCTGGCGTGATAGCACAAGAGGTGAGGATATTCTTTTTTACGTTATCATAGTCATCAGTCTGGTCTAAACAGTTATAAACTCTACGAGCCTTACCACATAATTTAGGAACTAACACCGACACCCACTGGTCCTTAGGCCACTCATTCTTCCCGGCTATTTTCTCAAAAGTCCTAAATGACCCGTCCATATCGGATTCATCAAACCCGGGAACAAGGGAAGAAGCATTAGCAGGGTTAAAAGCAGCTAGTTTCTCTTTTAATGCCACTTCTTTTGATTTAAACTCCGATGTTAAGGTGACTTCTATCTCTCTTACCTGTAGTTCTTTCAGTCTAACCTCCTGCTCCAACTCGAGTTCTTTCATTTTGATTTGGAACTCGAACCTTGCTCGTTCTATTTTACTTTTTACTTTTTATCCTCTTCGCCACTGATCGGCTTGTTAGCCGCTTGGGCGATCGGTCACGACTCTTTTCCTTTATATTCTTCACCAAAAGGTCGGCTCGCTAGCCGCCCGGGCGATCGGTCACGTCCCTGTCACGCACTGTTGGCAAATACTGGGCATGCACCGGCTCCTGAATGTACCTGAACCCGCTCCAGTGTTGGTCAAGTCTTCTCTTGAAAGAGCTCACACTCGGTGCCGTCACAACACTCTCTGGTAGATTGTTCCAAGAGTTTACAACCCTCACTCCGAAAAAGTTTGCCCTCACGGTTTTCCGGACTTGCGGCTTCTTCAATCTTGAGCTGTGACCCCTTGTGGGGCGAGCGTCCGCCAGCTCCAAGTAAGGACACTCAACTGAGTAGTGCCCCCTGAGATGCTTATAAACCTCAACTAGGTCCCCCCTTGCCCGTCTGTAGTATAAGCTAGGCAAGTTCAGGCGCACCAATCTCGCAGGGTAGCTGAGATGCCGAAGTGCAGGCACCAGCTTGGTGGCCCTCCTTTGAACATTTTCAACCAACTGACAGTCCCTAGCATATCTCGGGGACCAGATGGGGTGACAGTACTCCAGATGGGGAAGCACTTCACTCCTGAAGATCGTCACGAGGGACGGACCGTCTAGATATCTGAACGACCTTCTTATAAGACCCAATAATTTATTTGCCTGATTTACCTTCTTCTCACAATGGCCCGAGAACTTCAGCTCATTGTCAACATACACACCTAGGTCCTTCTCACACACAGTCTCAACTAGTACATTTTCTTCATCCCGTTGGGACATATGGTACGCCTCCTTACCGTTGGTACGCCCCAGGTGCATCCTCTTACACTTCGTGACATTGAATCTCAGCAGCCATTCCTTCGACCATTCCTGGAGCCCACAGAGGTCCTTCTGCAGCTCTTCACAGTCCGCTTGGTTCTTAATTTCCCGAAATAACTTGGCGTCATCGGCAAACATTTGTATGGAGGAGTGTACAACGTCAGGCATATCATTTATGAAACAAACAAACAACAGCGGGCCCAATACACTACCCTGCGGTACCCCACTTGTTACAGGTACAGATGACGATTTCGTGCCATTAATCACCACACATTGCTTGCGGTCATGTAGAAAGTCTTCTATCCACGCTAGGACATTTCCCCGAATTCCGTACCCTTCCAGTTTGATTTTCAGCCTTTCGTGGGGTACACTGTCGAAAGCCTTGGCAAAATCTAGGTAAATATTGTCGATATTACCACCCCGTTCTAGAATATGGGTCCAAATATCCAATACCTTGAGCAATTGTGTCAAGCAAGAGCGCCCCGGCATAAAACCGTGTTGGCAATCTTTTACAAGGTTGTTTCGCAGTAGATGTTCCATCGCTGCATCTCTGATAATACTCTCAAGTACTTTACATATTATGCTGGTCAGGCTCACCGGTCTATAGTTGTTCGTGGAGTGCCTATCGCCCTTCTTGAAGATAGGACTCACATAAGCCACTTTCCATTCACTGGGGACCATTTGTTCATCCAGGCATTTACAAAACAGAATCTTCAGGGGCTCTGCAAGCTCGTTGCACAGCTCCCTTAGCACTCTAGGATGCACCATGTCAGGTCCAGGACTCTTATGGACCTTTAGCCTGGACAGTTTATTTCTAATACCCTCTTCTGTGAACACAATGTGGGTCAGTGCTGTGTCGAACCGTCTGTCCTCAAACGCAGGAAGGTTAGTTGCATCCTCTCTTGTGAACACTGAGGAAAAGAAGCTGTTCAATGCCTCAGCTTTATCCTGGTCAGAATCTGCGTAACTACCATCTTCAAGCCTCAGGTCTGATACTCCTACTCGCGTTTTCAATTTCGACTTTGCATAGCGGTAAAACGCCTTTGGGTTTGACTTGACCTCGCGTGCAACCAGCCTTTGGAACTCCTTTTCAGCCCTCCTACACTCTATCTTTGCTTGGTTTCTGGCTCTTGCATACATCCTCCTGTCTTGCTCATCGTTTGACCCAACCCACGTCTTGAATTTCTGGGTTTTCTTCTTAATTTTGTCGACCGCCGCATGGTTCATGTGTAGGGATCCCCTCGTATTCCTAGAAGCACTGGGCTTGGTCTTGGGTATATATTTATCGATCAAATGGGTCATTTTACTAGTTATGATATTCAGCGTAGTGTCTGCGTTCTTGTACCTTAATAAGTCAGGCCAGTTGATACCCCTCATCTCTTCCCTCATCCCATTGTAATTTCCCTTGTAATATTTGCACCTTGGCCTGGCCTTATCTTGAACTAGGTAACAGTTAAATCTGAATGACAACACTGTATGGTGACTGGTGCCAACTGGGGCAAGGTGTTCCAGTTTGGCCACCATACCCTCCTCGTTTGTTATGATGAGGTCAAGTGGCTTGGGTGTTTGCTCCCCTCTGTAATGTGTCGGGTCTCTCACATGTTGGAACAGAAAATTATCTCTCAGAGTTTCTACAAAAAGAGTAGCAGGATTATTCAAGTCATTCGGGGTTGACTCGTTTCTCCAGTCGATGTCGCCATAGTTAAAGTCCCCCATGATAAGGAGGTGGCTGGGGTTGAGCATCGCCGCATTGTTTATTAAGGTTCTTAAGTTCCTTTGATTTAGTGGGCCACAGTTCGGGGATCTGTAGATACACCCGACGATAAGTAAGTCCCCTCCCTTTAATTTAATTTTACACCACTTGGACTCTTCAAAGACATCCTCTCCCTGTACCCTCGCCTGGCTGGCTCTAAGGTCTTGCCTAGCGTAGATAACCACACCCCTCCTGCAGGATTCTTGAGTTAGGTTCGTAAATGAGTCATATCCAGCAATACTGAACTCACATTCCTCTGGGTCGATTCTCCTGTTCTTGTACAACAGTTCTACAACTCCTACAATATCTGGTTGGTGTACTCTTAGTAGTGTTTCAAACTCCTCCCTCTTATCAAGGAACGTGTCAGTATTAGTGTACATGACATTCAAGCCAGAATTTGTTCTCGGTAACGTCTCTGCTCTTAGTAATAAACCCGCTCCACCCACATTCTCAGAAGCTGCAGCATTTGCTAAATAAACTGTATTTTGCAGGGTGTGGTTAGAAATGTCATTGTTTACACGGCGCTCGCCCCCTCCTTTCCGGTAGGCTGAGCTGGTGCCGCCTCCCGGGTGGGGGATTGAGTGGGTGGAGGGTGCACTGCTGCCCCCTGGCCCTGTGTCGGCACACTTGTTTCCACTACCCTCCCCCTGAGTATAACCCATGTACACCTGTCCCCGTTCCTCCTCGACTCCTCCCTCTTCTGCTTCACGTCCTGCAGGAGCTTCTTGTGCTGTTCCCTCTGCATTACCGTGCGGTCTGGGTGAATAAATACATCTCGAAATGCCTCGCTCCTTGCTAAGTTTTTTGCCTGCCGGATAACTTGCCATTTTTCCTCCTCACTCCCTAGTGTGATCCTGAGGGGGCGAGGCTTAACCCCCTGCTTTTGTCCCAGTCTCCTCACATCCTGAGGGGTTGCTGAATCTTCTAGTTCTAAGGCGTCCTCTTTGTGTTTTTTCTTGAGGGCTAGCCAGACCTGAAGCAACTTCTGAGTGAGGAGGGGTGGTGGATAGTGGTTGAAGTTTCTTGGACATGGGCGTTAATCTGTCAACAGCTGATTCTTTTAAAACTTCTTGTTGAACCAACACTTCAATCACATGATTTTTTAACATTTCCTTAGTCAGTTGCTGTGAAATGGGATATTGTAATAGTTGGCTATTTCTTTCCATTCTTTCTTCAGGATATTAACACGTAATTTAGCTAAGGAAGGATTTTCAATAAAATCCTGGAGATCAAAACCTGAGGTGGCCATTGTTAAGAAAAATAGGATAAATTAACTAATGGTCAAAAGATAAGATAAGTGGATAACCCTAGAAAATATCACGGCAGTGGATAACCAGAAAGTCCCAGAAACTAACCAAGTTATACCTAGGGAAATTACACTTATGATTATTGTTCTTCTGAGAAGATCCTTAGATAAGGATAAGAGACTTGAATGAGGTAGGGAGTATTACGGCATTAATAAAAAGATCTGGATTAACAACCCTGATATACTTGAAAGAGGAAGGGCGCATTACGGCATTAATATAAAGATCCGGATTAACAACCCTGATATACTTGAAAGAGGAAGGGCGTATTACGGCATTTATATAAAGATCCGGATTAACAACCCTGATAAATGGTATGATTGACCCTGAATGAGATAATGAGAAGAACAATAATTGAGGCTTTATAATTATGGGGTCGTGGTAGAGCGGGGCGTCCCAAGATATCACTTCACCCTAACCTAGTGACTATGGAACAGCCTACTCTGGAGTGAGGGTACGGCATTAAACAGATCCAGATTCTTCCCTACACTCGATAAGACTTACTACACGACTGCCAAGTGTAATAACAGGTAAGCCTTATGACACTTGGAACCTAATATCCTACGTCTGTCACTCTTACTGTATGATAATACCAATATATGCACACATATGAAGGAAACTTTAAACCACCGTAAAGCAATTGTAAACAGAAGTGACTGGGAGGAATAATTAACAACGAGTAACAAGGGAGGAAGGAATATGGTACTTAAGGTCGAGTCCTGTCACGGTCGCCATTTGTTACGAGTTGGGGATTTAGAATATAGTTATACGTCTACCCAGATCCCAACAGGTAACAAAAAAAAAAACAAAGACAATCGGACTATAAAAGGGTAGACAAAGGATGAGAGCTTTCGTTGTGTATAATGAAGTACCATGAATTCCTTAACAAAAGAATCAGCTTCCTATAAATTACCCTTAACCAAACTTAACTTAAACATTAACAGTATATACATATTAATACAACATAAAACAATCGTGAAGCAAGTGGACGTGGGGGAGGCAATACAAGATACAAATACTTAAGTGAGGAGCTGAGATGGCTGACGAGTAAGGCTGAGTATTGTAGAAGACGGTAGGTAGTCACTGCACCGCAGGTTTAGAGGATAGATGATCCTGTGGTCACTTCCCAGAGCCAAGTGCTCTCTCCTCGAATTGGAGCTCACAAAGAAGACTTGGAGGAAGTGACGCAACAACCAGGATATGGAGAAGGGAAACCCCGGAGTGTTAACTAAGACGAGTCATACTCGTGTCTCGTCCCTAGATGGCGTTGCTCGTGGTGCTGGGTAGGTAGATCAGGACAATAGATGGCGTGGTTCGTAGTGCTGGGTGGTGGGGTTCGTAACAATAGGAAGGCCTGGGACCACACCTCCTCCGCGACTTACCCGTCTGTGAAAGTACTACACTGCAGTGAGGCCCTCATAACACCATCTGTGAGGAATTACACACACCACGTAGAGCCCTCCATAACGCACCATCTCTTGGGGAATTACTACTACGTGGGGCCCTCATAACACCATCTGTGAAGTGCTACACCACGTGACCCCTCTGCTTTACCATCTGTGGGAGAATTCCCCTACCGTGAGGCCCTCATAACACACCATCTGTGAGAATTGCTACACCACATGAGGCCCCTCACTGCCACCATCTGTGAGGGAATTACTACACCACGTGAGGCCCCGCATAACACCATCTGTGAGGGAATTACTACGCCACGTGAGGCCCCTCATAACACCATCTGTGAGGGAATTACTACACCACGTGGGGCCCCTCATAACACCATCTGTGAGGGAACTACTACACCACGTGAGGTCCCTCCTAACACCATCTGGGAGGGAGTTACTACACTACGTGTTTGCTGTTCAACACCTACATTAATCTGTATGTTCACTGTATGTTCCTTCACCTTTCTCTAATGAAGGCTTTTGTTAAACCACCAATGTATGTAATAAGTCATTTATGCCCAATGTATATTTTCAGCCTTCGGGCTGCAGAACTTTTTCAATAAGCCGTTAATTATTATTATTATTATTATTAGTCAGGTCACAGGGTAAGGTGACCCAACCTTCTCACCTGGTTACAAATCTTCTTAATTACAAAATTGTCTTAATTACAAAAGTGAAGTGGATGAAGCTTTCCGTACTGTAAGACAAAAAAAGCGCGCTTTTAATATGACCATACCGAGTTATTGGAAAAAGTTCATGTTGGACTACTGTTTTGATAACCTGAGACGTGAGCGTTCTGATCTTCAAGCCAAGATAGACCACAAATTGGCACTCCTTATTAGAAATAGTGATTGGACTAAGGATGCCAATCACAACTGTGTAGTGAATCTCTCCTCTAAACAACTAGACAATGATACCTTGTGTGCCCTCGGCTATGGTTTAAGTTTTGATGGTTCTAACAAGGGAGTCGACAGTGTTGACATAGCCAGAGCATTTTGCAATTTGGAGAAATTCAGTAATTTGACAAGTGAAGAAGTGAACATGTATAAAGGTGTTGTGTATGCATCTATGTCCAAGCCTTGTATTCCAAACTGTCCAGAAAGATTCACCAAAGCAATCCAAGCCCTTAAGAAAAATAAGGATCTACATGTCACTAAAGCAGATAAAGCCAACACAGTAGTGATTTTAAACAAAGATGACTATCTCTAAAATGAATGACCTTTTATATGATACTACAACATATTCTAAACTCATAAATAATCCTCTCAACACAGTTAACACCCAGTTCAACAAAAAACTGAAGTCTCTATTGAGAGGCAAAGCTACTCTCATTAAACATCTTACTTCAACGTCCCCTCCACTGCCATACATGTACGGTGTAATCAAGACCCACAAGCCAAATAACCCAGCAAGACCCACCATTAGCTCAGTTGGGTCAATCTCTTATAAACTATCTGAATGGTTAGTTTCTTTACTAAATCCCCTAGTTGGCAACATCTCTAACTCTAATATCAAGAATAATATGGAATTGGTTGATAAACTCAATAACTTACACATTAATTATGATTTTAAACTGGTCAGTTTTGATGTAACATCACTTTTTACAAAGGTCCCAGTTGATGATTTACTAGAGTTCCTCATAGATTCCCTGGATAATATTTCATTGCCCGTCTCGAAAGACGACTTCATCGAACTCATCAAACTATGTATTAAGGATTGTAAATTTGAATTCAATGGAGAATATTATGCTCAAAAATTTGGTATGGCAATGGGTAATCCACTCTCACCTGTATTAAGCAACCTATATATGGAATTCTTTGAAAAGAAACTATTAAGTAATATTTTACCACCTTCAGCAGTCTGGTTTAGATATGTTGATGATGTATTATGTCTCTGGCCATGTAATGAGGACCTAAAAGCTTTTCTGCCACAACTTAACAACTGTGGAATTAGAACATAACTGTAAATTGCCATTCCTAGACTGTCTGATACACAGAATAGGTAACACTTTTAAGTTCAGTATTTATAGAAAACCAACTAATGTGTGTTCATACATTCATTATTATTCTGCCCACCATAATAGAGTCAAACAGTCAGTATTTTCAACAATGTTTTTACGTGCTTTGAGAATTTGCAGTCCGGAATTCATTGATGAGGAATATAAATATATCTATAATATTGGCTCAAACCTTAAATACCCTAGAGCTTTCATAGACAAATGCCTAAACATTACTAAGAAAACTTTTTATAGAACTGATCCCAAGCCCACCCATGACCATAAGAATATCTTAATATTACCATTTCACAATAATTTCTCACACATTCCTTTACAACTAAAAACCTGGAACGTCAATGTGGCATTTAAAAACTCATGCACTGTTAAACAAATGTTAATCAAGAACTCTCCCAACAACACAATTGGTTGCGTTTATAAAGTTCCTTGCAAGGAATGTAATATGTTTTGCTTAGGCCAGACAGGTAAAGATCTTGTAACTAGACTTAAACAACATAAATATAGTGTTAGGACAGGCCAGGAATCCAATGCTCTGTTTGTTCATTTGAGGGATAACAAGCATTGCATTGACTGGGATAATGCCTCCTCAATATTACCTTGTAATTCAATTGATAGTAGGAACATCATAGAATCTAGTCTCATTAAACATACCGAAGCATTCAACATGAATTTGAGTAATGGCATGTACAAACTGGACAATTTTGTAATTAAGAAGATTTGTAACCAGGTGAGAAGGTTGGGTCACCTTACCCTCTGACCTGACCGTTGCCGTGCTATTTAAAGATTAGTAGGGTCATTACCTAATACCTGACCATTGTGGACCTGGTCTCACCCTCCTCTGTATATATACACCTTGTTTTGTACTTCTCTTTAGTCTGTACTCACCCCTGAAGATGTGAATTACACGAACGCGCTTGGGAACTTCGTGTTTTCTTCTTTCCTTATGGTTATCAGCATATACCTAGATCACGAGCACCTACAGTGATTTACTTGCATTTATATATATATATATATATATATATATATATATATATATATATATATATATATATATATATATATATATATATATATATATATATATATATATATATATATATATATATATATATATATATATATATATATATATATATATATATATATATATATATATATATATATATATATATATATATACACACAGTAGTCCCTGAGATTATGGCGCCTCGGTTAACGAGATTTCGGTTAACGAGCTGCCTCCCATAAGATTCTTAAATTCGGTTAACGAGCAACCCCTCGGTTTACGAGTTTCTTACGAGCCGACCTCAACATGTTTTTGCTTGCACTGGCCGGTCAACCAGCTGTAGTATTAGTCCGCCAATACATAAATCGGCTCTAGGGCTTAAATTCCTTACTATTTTAGTATACAGTATTACCCCGCTTAACGCGGTTTCGCTTAGCGCGTTTTACCGTATACGCGGTGCCTCGCCAGAGCCGAACTTTCACTTAACGTGGGTTTTTTCCACGTATACGTGGTGAGTGTCCGGCTCGAGACGCTATTTATAGATTCGCCCCACCCGCCTGCTCCCGCCTCCTCCCTCCGCTTGGGCAAGCCGCGCTGTAAGGTTGCGCAGTGCATGTCTCTGTTGCGTTATCACTGATGTCATATGCCGTATTGGACTGTGATTGGCCATGCATCCCTACCCCCCCTCTGCTACTAGCTGTAATTGGCTTAAAGTATTATGACGTGTCCACCCGGGGGAGGGAGGGAGGGAGGAAAGCTTACGCTTCACCTAGCTGCGGCAGTTTCATCCCTCCAGGCCGTTCCATGTATACGTGAACCCATTGTTCTGTGAAATGGCTTCCGCCGGACCACCACCGCCACCAGAGAGAGACCTTTCCTTACCTGGACCCAGCCACCCTAAGCCCAAGAAGACACGCCGTGGTCTAAGCTACGAAGTGAAGTACCAGATCATTCAAGATTTGGAGAAAGGAACACGGCAAGTTGATCTCGCGCGCCAGCATGGCGTCAACGAATCTACGATTCGCACTATCAAGAAGGATGCAGCCAAGATCAAAGAGCACATGAAAATCACAAAGTCTGCAGGTGCTTCAACGCTCAGGTATTGCCAGAACAGGGTGCTGGCAAAAGTGGAAAATTTGCTGGCGAGTTATTTGATTCGTCAGGCGCGACGCAACATGGCGGTGGACACGCACTCAGTGCAGGAGTGCACACGTGAGCTATACGCAGCAGTGTCACGTAAGCTGGGAAATGCAGAGCCCAAACCCTTCAATGATTCCTCTGGTTGGCTGCATAGGTTTAAGATGAGGAACAAGATCACCAACATCAACATTGGTGGTGAGGAAGCGAGTGCTGACCGCGTGGCGGCTAGAGATTTTCCTCCGTTCTTACGTGAGATTATGGAGGAAGGACAGTACACCGACGACCAGATGTTTAACATGGACGAATCTGGTCTTTTCTGGAAAAAGCTACCGTCCAAGACCTTCGTTGTAAAGAATGCCAGCAAGATTCGGGGCCGGAAGATGCAGAAGGAACGCATCACCGTCCTGTTTAC
>NW_024715542.1:0-11062 GCF_018991925.1 Homarus americanus
TATAAATAATGTGAAGCTATAAATATGGTGAAGCTATAAATATGGTGAAGCTATAAATACGGTGAAGCTATAAATTCGGTGAAACTTTAAATATGCAGAAACTGTTAATACGGTGAGGCTATAAATACGATGAAACTATTAATATGGTGAAGCTATTACGGTGAAGCTATAAAGTGCAGCTATAGATAAGGCGAAGCTATAAAAAAGTTGCAGCTATAAATAAGGCTAATATATATGTACACCTGAAGCTAAACTGTAGCCATATTATGTGATCATTGTCAGCCTGAAGTCACAGCCAGTCTCTTCATATGGCCAGACTTAATTGGCGACATGGCCAAGCTGCAAACGTGGTCAGGTTGTGTACATGGCCAGATTATAGATATGACCAGGCTGTAGATATGGCTAAGTTGTGGACATGACTAAGCTATGGAGTTGGTCAGGTTGTGGACATGGCCAAGCTGTACACATAGCCAAGTTGTGGACTTGGTTAGGTTGTGGATATGGCCAAGCTCTAGACATGACCAAGCTATGATATGGCCAAGCTATGATATGGCCGTGTTGTGGACGTGGAAAGGTTGTGGACTTGCCCACGCAGTAGATGTGGTCAGGTTGTGAACATGGCCAAGCTATGGACAAGGCGCTGTGAACATGGCCAAGCTGTAGACATGGCTAAGCTGTGTAGATATGGCCAAGCTGTAGATATGGCCAAGCTGTAGACATGACGCTGTAAACATGGCCAAACTGTAGACATGACGCTGTAATCATGGCCAAGCTGTAGACATGAAACTGTAAACATGGCCAAGCTGTAGACATGAAACTGTAAACATGGCCAAGCTGTAGACATGAAACTGTAAACATGGCCAAGCTGTAGACATGACCAAGCTGTGGTCGGGCGAAGACGTGGACATCTCGTAACTGGCAGCGTCACTGTACTTAACAATCGATATGAATGAATCAGTTCCCGGAACCTCGGTGTGATGGCGGTGGCGTGGTGAGCGTCGTGACCAGGCACCAGAGCGCCCTATGTCCTGCCCGGTGACCCTCACTCTTGGTACACATCGCACCACCTCACCTCGACCTGCACAACACATTAAGTGTTTGTTACAGCGGGGTTGAGGAGGAGTGAGTTTTTCCCATTTCGTTTTAGTCCTGGTTTTCGGGTCCTCTGCCTCCTATTGCATTAGTAAAAACTAGTGAATCGGGAAAGGCCGCGGACCGACCGTTATACCCCCAAAAGAAAAGGGAATTTCGACTCTGTCCTCTCGCACATAGGGGACAGTCTCATAAGAACATAAGAATGGAGGAAACTGCAGCGGGCCTATTGGCCCATACTGGGCAGTTCCATTTACACCCAACCCCTACTGCTCATATGAGCATCCAACCTATGTTACCAAACCAGTGTTTACCTATTTCGCGCCTAAATCTAAATTTGTCTAATTTAAAACCATTGTTACGAGTTTGCTTTTGGTTGGATAGTTTGAGTACGTTTTTAATGTCCCCTTTGTTCAGCCCTGACTTCCATTTATATACCTCTATCATATCGCCTCTCACTCTATGTCTCTCGAGGGAGTGCAAATTAAGATGCTTTAACCTGTCTCTGTACTCTGTAACAAGGTAACCAGAATTGAACTGCGTAATCCAAGTGAGGTCTCACAAGTGCAAGATATAGTTTTAGGATGACCTCGCTAGTCTTGTAACCAACACTCCTTTGCATGAACCCAAGTACTTTATTAGCCTTGTTTAGAGCAAATATACATTGTTTACTTGGCTTAAGGTTCCTACTTATCATTACTCCTAAATCTCTTTCGCAGTCGGATTTTTCAATGGCATCGTTGTTCATCTGGTAACTGGTTTCCCTGTTTACATCTCCAATACTGAGTACTTTACGTTTATCCACGTTGAATTTCATCTGCCATTTTTCAGACCAGTCGAAAAATTTGTTTAGATCTTCCTGTAGTTTTGTGGAGTCCTCATCAGATTTAATTATACAGCCTATTTTGGTGTCATCAGCAAATTTACTTATGTTGCTATCTATGCCGATATCTATGTCGTTTATGTATGTAATAAATAATAATGGTCCAAGTACTGAACCTTGGGGAACTCCCCTAGTGACGTTACTCCAATGGGATTTAGTGCCGTTAATGCTCACTCGCTGTTTTCTGTCCTGTAACCACGCCCTGATCCATTTAAGGATATTACCTTTGATGCCATGTGCTTCTACTTTTCTAATTAGTCTTTCGTGGGGGACTCTGTCGAAGGCTTTGCTAAAGTCGAGATATACCACATCATAATTGTGCCCCTCGTCCACCGATTCGAAAACTGATGAAAAGAATGTTAATAGATTAGTTAGACAAGAACACCCGCTTGTGAAGCCATGCTGGGAATCATTGATCAATCGGTGCTTCTCCAGGTGATTTCGAATAGAGTTTGAAATGATTGCTTCCAGTAATTTGCCTACTATAGATGTTAGACTGATTGGGCGGTAGTTAGAGGATAGTGATCTATCTCCCTTCTTGAAAATCGGTATTACATTCGCTATCCTCCAGGATTCTGGTACTACACCTGTTTTAAGGACATGTTTAACAACTTTGCTAAGGGCATACAAGCTCTTCCTTACATTCCTTAAATACTCTGGCAAATATCTCATCGGGACCGGTGAAAGTATGCGACTGTGTTCCATGTCGAGAGGCTATCAGGAAAGGGGATATGAATTTTGTCCATATTGTCCGGAGAGGGAAAGGTCATTTTAACATACCGATCGCTTTGATATTTTTCTGATGTCAGGAAAAATACGTAACTAAAAATGGTACAAAACCGTGAATGCGGCAACACTGGGGTTAAAAATTTCAATGTGGTGGTGCGTAGCGGCCGCGCGACGATTGTCCCCCGGACAAGGATGGCCACAAAAGAAATGTGAAAAGTGTGTTACTGTCTCCCTCAAACCTACGATCGTTTTCCAAATAATATTCTGAAATCTTGAAGATATAAGGCAAAAAATTAAAGACAGTTACCCAATAAAATTGTCAACATATTTTGTCATAATGATAGATCATGAATAATTCAGTTTTGGAGAACTTCCATTGATCTGATGTGATATCAGTTGCGGATTCAGTATGTTGTCACACATGTGTTAACGAAAGTTTATGGACTTCTGTCGATATATCGAGGAACTGATCGAAGATGCCACTCAAAAGATGAAAACGAACAAAAATAGGGGATGCAGATGAAATGTGTCATTGTGTTTTGTTGAATAATATATTAGCTGACGTGTTAAACGGTGACGGGTGTCAAAAATTAACATGAAATTTTTACGGGATTACTTAAGCTCCTACACTAAAACCTGCCGACCTAACCTAACCTTTTTTATCCACCTCCACCTACTTACCTAACCTGACATAATCTAACCTAACCTGACATAATCTAACCTAACCTGACATAATCTAACCTAACCTGACATAATCTAACCTAACCTGACATAATCTAACCTAACCTGACGTAATTCAACCCAATCCTGACGAGACCCAACCTAACCCGACATAATTCAACCTAACCTGACATAATCTAACCTAACCTGACATAATCTAACCTAACCTGACATAATCTAACCCCAACCTAAGGGCTAACCTAACCTAACCTGACATAATCTAACCTAACCTGACGTAATCTTAAACTTAACCTGACATAATCAGAACCTAACCTGACATAATCTAACCCAAACTCTCGGCCCTCGACATAAACTAACCTAATCAAACCTAACTTTCCCACCTACCGACTGTAACCTATCTACTTATTACCTACCTAACCTAACTTAACCCAACCTGACGTAATCTAACCTAACCTATTGAAACTTAACTTAACCACCTCCCTCATCTAACACCACTTTGTAATCTCTTTGCGCTACCGCTCACAGGATGAGTATGGGGGGCACAATAAACTAGCCTCTTAGTGGCAAAATTAACAAAACTAACCTAACCTAACCCAACCTGACTTAACCTAACCTGATCTGATCTATCCAACTTAAACATCTTAGAATATATAATAAAGCAGCTAGGTTAATTTAGGCTAAATTTGGTTGATTCATATTTCGTTTTGACAGAAATTCCCGGCAAAATAACGTATCTATATTGAGAACCACCGCCATGTTGGTTCCACGTTAACAAGACACAGATACACTACAGAATAACCCGCGTTCGTTTAACCTCAATTACTACAGTTTACTTTATAATCTTACTTCACAATATTCACTACATCTCACTTCACAATCTTCACTACATCTCACTTCACAATCTTCACTACATCTCACTTCACACCTTTCACGCATATCTCTACTTTCTGTACCCTACTACATCTCACTACACCACTACATCTCACTTCACACCTACTATGACCCCACTTCACAATCTTCACTACATCTCACTTCACAATCTTCACTACATCTCACTTCACAATCTTCACTACATGTCACTCCACAATTTTCACTACATCTCACTTCACAATCTTCACTACATCTCACTTCACAATCTTCACTATATCTCACTTCACAATCTTCACTACATCTCACTTCACAATCTTCACTACATCTCACTACATCTCACTTCACAATCTTTACCACTTCTTACTTCACAATCTTCACTACATCTCACTCTGGCCAATCTCTCACTACATCCTCACTCATAATCTCTTCTCACACCACATCCTCACTCACAACTTCTCACCAAGGTTCCACAATCTTCCACCACATCCCCACCTCCACACCCTTCACCACATCCACTCACAATCCTCTCACTCACATCTCACCTCCACACACTACATCTCACTTCCAGCCAATCTCACTACATCTCACCTCACAATCTTCACTACATCTCACTCTCACAATCTTCACTACATCCCACTTCACAATCTTCACTACATCTCACTTCACAATCTTCACCATATCTCACTTCACAATCTTTACTACATCTCACTTCACAATCTTCACTACATGTCACTTCACAATCTTTCACTACATCTCACTTCACAATCTTCACCATATCTCACTTCACAATCTTTACTACATCTCACTTCACAATCTTCACTACCTCTCACTTCACAATCTTCACTACATCTCACTACACAATCTTCACTACATCTCACTTCACAACCTTCACTCACACATCCTCACTTCACAATCTCACTACATCTCAATTTCCACACCTTCACTACATCTCACTCTCACAATCTTCACTACATCCCCACTCACAATCTCACTCACATCCTCACTCACAATCTTCACTACATCCCACTCACACCTCACTACATCTCACTTCACAATCTTCACTACATCCCACTTCACAATCTTCACTACATCTCACTTCACAATCTTCACTACATCTCACTTCACAATCTTCAATACATCTTACTTCACAATCTTCACTACATCTCACTTCACAATCTTTCACTACATCTCACTCACAATCTTCACCATATCTCACTTCACAATCTTTACTACATCTCACTTCACAATCTTCACTACATCTCACTTCACAATCTTCACTACATCTCACTTCACAATCTTCACTACATCCCACTCTCACAACTTTCACTACATCCCCACTCACACCTCACCTTGTCCCCACTCACAATCTCTCTCACTTACATCCCCACTCCACAGTCTTCTCACCACATCCCACTCTCACAACTTTCACCACATCCCACTCACAACTTTCACCACATCTCCACTCTCACAATCTCCACTACATCCCCACTCTCACAATCTTCACTCACATCCCACTCTCACTAACTTCACCACCTCTCACTCACAATCTTCACTACATCTCACTTCACAATCTTCACTACATCCTCTCACTCTCACAATCTCTTCACTACATCCTCACTCACAATCTTCACTACATCTCACTCACACCCATCACTTACATCTCACTCACAATCTTCACTACATTCTCACTCACAATCTTCACTACATCTCACTCACAACTCTCTCACTACATCCTCAATTTCACAATCTTCACTACATCCACTTCCACAATCTTCACCACATCCCACTTCCACACCCCACTACATCCCCACCTTCCACAACTACCATGATCTCACACCCACATCCCACAAATCTACCACACTATTCACCCCACACCCCACTTCCACACCTTTACCACATCTTACTCTCACAATCTTCACTACATCTCACTTCACAATCTTCACTACATCCCACTTCACAAACTTCACTACATCTCACTTCACAATCTTCAATACATCTCACTTCACAATCTTCACTACATCTCACTTCACAATCTTTCACTACATCTCACTTTACAATCTTCACCATATCTCACTTCACAATCTTTACTACATCTCACTTCACAATCTTCACTACATCTCACTTCACAATCTTCACTACATCTCACTTCACAATCTTCACTACATCTCACTTCACAATCTTCACTACATCTCACTTCACAATCTTCACTACATCTCACTTCACAATCTTCACTACATCCCACTTCACAATCTTCACTACATCTCACTTCACAATCTTCACTACATCCCACTTCACAATCTTCACTACATCTCACTTCACAATCTTCACTACATCTCACTTCACAATCTTCACTACATCTCACTTCACAATCTTCACCACATCTCACTTCACAATCTTCACTACATCTCACTTCACAATCTTCACCACATCTCACTTCACAGTCTTCACTACATCTCACTTCACAATCTTCACTACATCTCACTTCACAATCTTCACTACATCTCACTTCACAATCTTCACTACATCTCACTTCACAATCTACACCACATCTCACTTCACAATCTTCACTACATGTCACTTCACAATCTTCACTACACCTCACTTCACAATCTTCACTACATCTCACTTCACAATCTTCACTAACACCATCCTTCATCACTACATATAACAACATCCATCATCACTACTTATAACACCATCCATCATCATCACTACATATAACACTATCCATCATCACTACATATAACACGATCCATCATCACTACATATAACACCATCCACCATCACTACATATAGAACCATCCATCACGACATATAACACCATTCAACATCACTACATATAACACCAACCATCATCACTACATATAATATCATCCATCATCACTACATATAACTCCATCCATCATCACTACATATAACTCCATCCATCATCACTACATATGACACCATCCAGCATCACTACATATAACACCACCCATCATCACTACATATAACATCATGCATCATCACTACATATAACACCATCCATCAACACTACATATAAAACCAACCTATCATCACTACAAATAATATCATCCATCATCACTACATATAACACCATCCAACATCACTACATATAACACCACCCATCATCACTACATATTACATCATCCATCACTACATATAACTCTATCCATCATCACTACATATAACACCATCCAGCATCACTACATATAACACCAACCATCATCACTACATATAACATCATGCATCATCACTACATATAACACCATCCATCATCACTACATATAAAACCATCCTATCATCACTACATATAACATCATCCATCATCACTCCATATAACACCATCCATCACTACATATAGAACCATCCTATCATCACTACATATAATATCATCCATCATCACTACATATAACACCATCCAACATCACTACATATAACACCACCCATCATCACTACATATAACATCATCCATCATCAATACATATAACTCTATCCGTCATCACTACATATAACACCATCCAGCATCACTACATATAACACCAACCATCATCACTACATATAACATCATGCATCATCAATATATATATATAACACCATCCATCATCACTACATATATTACCCTCTTATCATCACTACATATAACACCATCCATCATTACTACAACATAACGCCATCCTTCATCACTACATATAACACCATCCATCATCACTACATATTATAACACCATCCATCATCTTTACAAACACCATCCCTCTTTACTATAGTGATAAACAGAGCTTCATTTTGTTGTCAATTTCTTTAAATTCCAACCTTATTAAACCGTAATTCTTTCTGTATGGTCAAATTTTGATTTGACCTCAGTGAAAGAGCTGTTAGTGTCAGTAAATCACAATGGTGTTCCGACGCACTGTAACAAAAGTTTCAAAGGTTGAGGTGAAGCCTTGCCAGGTGAAGGAGAAGGGCCCCTGATCTAACAAACTGCAGACCACAAAGCACACTAAACCTCAAAACAACAAGAAGAAGGAAACTACCACTTTCTGCCATGTACAAAAGGACCAGTACCTGCCATGGGGAGACTACATCTTCACTGGGAAAAAGACAAAGAACAACAAGAAGCGTTGACCCAACATTTCTGATATTTAAAAATAATAAAAAACATATTAATTGATTTTGTTTGTATTATTTATGCTTTTATTATTTTCAACTGTAAATGTGCTGTTTTGGGAATATATTTTGAGTTACATAATATTTAGGTACAGCAGTTTATTTCACTGTATCTCCTTGTGTGAGTGTGTGGGTAGTGTGTGGATAGTGTGTGGGTACTATGAGTGTGTGGGCATTATGGAGAACTAGTCATGGCTAACTGTGACCCTATATACGGGTTACATCGGCCTTAACGCCCTTGTCTCAGCGCTATCTCATATATCCAAATTTCACATATTTGAAAGTATTAGATAACCAAAATATCTGGAAAATATTTAGTTAAAAATACAAATAATATAACAAAATCGAAAACAGAAAGAAAAAACAATACCCGTGAAAGTGGAAATAAGGAGGAGGCAGAGCAGACGATACACAGGAAGGCAGTAATCATCATCCCCGTGTGAACCAGCCAGAGAAGAACTCCTTCGCCTCACCGTCCACCCGCGTACGATCAGCTGAGTGAAGTTGCCTCGTGTTGCAGTAAACTTTATCTGTAAAAGGACAATGTACTTATACTTTTATTGTTTATCTTACTGTTTATAACTGTTTATTTTCTCTTACATAATGTACACTAAGTATGGGAGTGTACAGTAAGTTATACCGGATGGCAACAAATTCACATTCGTCTTGCAAATATTAAAACATTACCCTAACAACAGTATTGTATAACAACACGAGCTAAAGTGATGTGTAAAAAGGTCCGTTGCAAAAAGAAATATTATTCTTTTAAGTCTTTTTCAGTTTGTTCGGTGTTAACAACATTATAGGTCATATTTCATGCAGTATGCATAGTCACCCAGCACTACACCTTCCTCATCCACCCCTACACCTTCCTCACCCACCACTACACCTTCCTCATCCACCCCTCCACCTTCCTCACCCAGCGCTACACCTTACTCATCCACCACTACACATTCCTCATCCACCACTACACCTTCCTCACCCAGCACTACACCTTCCTCACCCACCTCTACACCTTCCTCACGCAGCACTACACCTTCCTCACGCAGCACTACACCTTCCTCATTCACCCCTACACCTTCCTCATTCACCCCTACACCTTCCTCACGCAGCACTACACCCATTCCTCATCCACCACTACACCTTCCTCACCCAGCACTACACCTACCTCACCCACCTCTACACCTTCCTCACGCAGCACTACACCTTCCTCACGCAGCACTACACCTTCCTCATTCACCCCTACACCATCCTCACGCAGCACTACACCTTCCTCACCCAGCGCTACACCTTCCTCACCCAGCGCTACACCTTCCTCATCCACCACTACACATTCCTCATCCACCACTACACCTTCCTCACCCAGCACTACACCTTCTCACCCACCCCACACCTTCCTCATTCACCCCCACACCTTCCTCACGCAGCACTACACCTTCCCCATCCACCCCCCAGCACCTTCCTCTCACGCAACCACACCTTCCCCATCCACCCCACACCTGCCCCCACCCAGCACCACACCTTCCCCATCCACCTCACACCAGCCTCACCCAGCACTACACCTTCATCATCCACCACCACACCTTGCCTCAGCCAGCACCACACCTTCCTCTTCCACCCCTACACCTTGCCTCACCCAGCACTACACCTATCTCATACACCACCACACCTTTCCTCACCCAGCACTACACCTTCCTCATCCACCCCTACACCTTGCCTCACCCAGCACTACACCTTCCTCATCCACCCCTACACCTTGCCTCAACCAGCACTACACCTATCTCATACACCACCACACCTTTCCTCACCCAGCACTACACCTTCATCATCCACCACCACACCTTGCCTCAGCCAGCACCACACCTCAGCCCTCATAACATTAGTACACTGTGTAGGCGTATGAGAGGATCACTTCCTATACAAGAGCCCAGTGTAAATTTATCTAAGCAATCAAACTTTCTTTCTCATCCTGTGTTCATTATAAGTTTTGTATGCATATTAAGAGCTTGAATCCTTATATTTTCAAGATCTATCTTAAACATGAAGCTTACTTAACAGCTTGTGGTTATACCCAGGCAGAATTTCAAGAGAATAGCTGTATATAAGCACTTAGTGTCTCCGGGGTGGTTAGAATATGTTTTTCATACTGGAAAAATATGCAGCTTTCAGGGCCTTACTATTTTTATTATGAGTAGCAATAAACATTAGATGTGGTGTTTGCAGTCAAATGGGTTTAAGTCCTAATAGGCCCGAGTCTAACCTAACCACAGTGCTAGTATACAGGTTAAGTTGAGCTAGGTTATGTTGGCATTAATTAGAACTTAGGACCCAGGCGACCAGTGGATGTTGATGCGCTAACCTCCAAGATTTTTTTAATAATCAGGCGTCCCTCAGTTCAACCTTCTATTAAATATTAGTGTTTACATGTGGAATTATTTAATACAGTTTGACAGTTTCTTTATCGGCAACAAGAGTAGTGAATAAAATATACGAGAAACGAAAAACAAAATAAAGTAGAAAAAAATAGATAAAAGGAAAATATAATTCCATTCCATCACAGACAATCACGGCCCCTCTCTCCCATTCACCTCTTCCATATTGACTACCAAAGGTATCATCATGACTCATAACACTAACACA
>NW_024715543.1:0-18010 GCF_018991925.1 Homarus americanus
CTCACCCCGGGGCATGGGGTTGAAGCAGTTCCCGGCCATCACACCCCGGGTCATGGTGCTGATGGGGTGCCCGGCCCTCACACCCCGATTCTTGGCACTGAAATCGAGCCCGGCCCTAACACTCTGGGTCATGGTGCTGAAGGGATGCCCGACCCTCACACAACGGGTCATGTGAAGGGGTGCCCGGCCCTCACACCCCGGTTCGCAGCACTGTAGGGGTGCTCGGCCCTCACACCCCGTTTCATGGCACTGAAAGGGTGTCCGGCAATCACACCCCGGTTCATGACACTGAAGGGGTGCCCGGCCCTCACACCCCGGGTCATGGAACTGAAGGGGTGAACGGCCCTCACACCCGGGTCATGGACCTAAAGGGGTGCCCGGCCTTCACACCACGGTTCATGGGGTTGAAGCGGTTCCCGGCCCTCACACCCCGGGTTATGTCACTGAAGGGGTGCCCGGCCCTCACACCCCAGGTCATGTCACTGAAGGGGTTCCCGGCCCTCACACCCCGGGTCATGGAACTGAAGGGGTGCCTGTCCCTCACACCCCGGATCATGGTGCTGAAGGGGTGCCTGGCTTTCACACTCCGATTCATGGCACTGAAAGGGTGCCCGGCCCTCAAACCCCGGGTCATGGGTGTCGGAGGGGTGCCCGGCCCTCACACCCCTGGTCATGTCACAAAAGGGGTGCCCGGCCCTCACACCCCGGTTCATGGGGTTGAAGCGGTTCCCGGCCCGCACACCCCGGGTCATGGTGCTGATGGGATTCCCGGCCCTCAAACCCCGGGTCATGGTGCTGGAGGGGTGCCCGGCCCTCACACCCCGGGTCATGTCACTGAAAGGGTTCCCGGCCCTCATACCCCGTGTCATGTCACTGAAGGGGTCCCCAGCTGTCACACTCCGGATCATGGCACAAAAGGGGTGCCTAGCCCTCACACCCCGGGTCATGGTACTGAAGGGCTGCACGGTCCTCACACCCCGGGTCATGGTGCTGGAGAGGTGCCCGGCCATTACATCCCGATTCATGGCACTGAAATCGAGCCCGGCCCTCATACCCCGGGTCATGGCACTGAAAAGGTGCCAGGCCCTCACACCCCGTGTCATGTGAAGGGGTGCCCGGCCTTCACACTCCGGTTCATAGCTCTGTAGGGGTGCCCGGCCCTCACACCCCGTTTCATGGCACTAAAGGGGTGCCCGGCACTCACACCCCCGGTCATGGTGCAGGAGGGGTGCCCGGCCCTGACACCCCGGGTCATGTGAAGGGGTGCCCGGCACACACACCCTTTTTCAAAGCACTGTATGGGTGGTCGGCACTCACACCCCGTTTCATAGCACTTAAGGGGTGCCCGTCCCTCACACCCCGGGTCATGGCACTGAAGGGGTGCCCGGCCCTCACACCCCGTGTCATTGTGCTGAAGGGGTGCCCGGCCCTCACACCCCGGGTCATGTCTCTAAAGAGGTGCCCGGCCCTCACACCCCGGGTCATGTCCTTAAAGGGGTGTATTACTCACACCCCGGGTCCATGGACCTAAAGGGTGCCTAGCCCTGCAGGTCTTGGGGTTTAAGCAGTTCAGTCCCTCTACCACGGGTCATGGGGCCTGAGAAGAGTGCCCGGCCTTCTCACACCCCGGTCATGTGTCGCTGAAGGAGTGCACAGCCCCCTCACACACCCAGTCTTGTGGAACCAAAAAGGGTGCCAGCCCTCACAGGTCATGTGGGGTTGAAGCGGTTCGGTCCTCACCCCACGGATCATGGAGCTGAAGAGTTGCCAGCATCACCATGATTCATGGCACTGGTGCCAGCCCTCACAGGTCATGTGAATAGGTGCCCGGCCGTCACACCCCAGTTCATTGCTCTGTCGGGGTGCCCGGGCCTCACACCCCGTTCCATGGCACTAAAGGGATGCCAGACCCTCACACCCCGGCTCATGGCACTGAAGGGGTGCCCGGTCCTAAAGCCCCGGGTCATGTCACTGAAGAGGTGCCCGGTCCTCACACCCCTGGCCATGGCACTGAAGGTATGCCGGGCCCTCACACCCCTGGTCATAGAGCAAAACGAGTGCCCGGCCCTCACCCCCAGGGTCATGGGACTGAAGTGGTGCCCAGCCTTCACCCCCCGGGTCATGGCACTGAAGGAATGACCGGCCCTCACACCCCGGGTCATGGGACTGAAAGGGTTCCCGTCCCTCACACCCCGGGTAATGGGGCTGGACGGGTGCCCGGCCCTCACACCCCGGGTCATGTCACTGAAGGGGTGCCCAGCCCTCACACCCCAGGTCAGGTCACTGAAGGGTTTCCCGGCCCTCACACCCCGGGTCATGGCACTGAAGGGGTGCCTGGCGCTCACACCCCGGGTCATGATGCTGAAGGGGTGCCCGGCTTTCACACCCCGATTCATGGCACTGAAAGGGTGCCCGACCCTCACACACAGGGTCATGGTGGCTGAGGGGTGCCCGGCCCTCACACCCCGGGTCTTGGGGTTGAAGCGGTTCCCGGCCATCACACCCCGGGTCATGGTGCTGATGGGGTGCCCGGCGCTCACACCCCTGGTCATAGACCTAAACGAGTGCCCGGCCCTCACACCCCTGGTCATAGACCTAAACGAGTGCCCGGCCTTTACACCCCGGGTCATGGGGCTGAAGGTGTGCCCCGCCCTCACACCCCGGGTCATGGCACTGAAGGAGTGACAGGCCCTCACACCGCGGGTTATGGCACTGAAAGGGTGCCCTGCCCACACACCCCGGGTAATGTCATTGAAAGGGTGCCCGGCCCTCACACCCCGGTGTCATGTCACTGAAAGGGTGCCCGGCCCTCACACCACGGGTCATAGCACTGAAGAGGTGCCCGGCACTCATACCCCGGATCATGGTGCTGGAGGGGTGCCCGGCCCTCACACCCCGATTCATGGCACTGAAATCAAGCCCGGCCCTCACACCCCGGGTCATATGAAGGGCTGCCCGGCCCTCACTCCCCGTGTCATGTGAAGTGGTGCCCGGCCCTCACACCCCGATTCATAGCTCTGTAGGGTTGCCCGGCCCTCACACCCAGTTTCATGGCACTAAAGGGGTGCCCGGCCCTCACACCCCGGCTCATGGCACTAAAGGGTTGCCCGGCCCTCACACCCCGGGACATGGAACTGAAGCGGTGCCCGGCCCTCACACACCTGGTTATAGACCTAAACGAGTGCTCGACCCTCACACCCCGTGTCATGTGAAGGGGTGCCCGGCCTTCACACCCCGGTTCACAGCTCTGTAGCTGGGCCCGGCCCTCACACCCCGTTTCATGGCACTGAACGGGTGCCCGGCCCTCACTCCCTGGGTCATGGCACTGAAAACGTGCCCGGCCCTCACACCCCGTGTCATGTGAAGGGGTGCCTGTTCATGTTCTGGGTAATAAGTTTAATATACAGGAGCGAACACAAACACCTGTATAGATTTTGTAGGTTCTATTTACTGGATAAGAGATATGTACACAAGGGGAGTACCGCTCCTCAACCTGTCTGCTTGTCAACTGCTCTATAGACGACGTATGGCAAGTGAGACATCAACAGCTTCCATACGTCGCCAGGCACATTAATTAAGCATGTGGGACATGGTAATAACATTGCCACACGCTGCTAGCTAGGCTGAATAAATAATATATATAAATGGAGCACATACATCATATACATACATAATATATAATGCAGCATACATAATACAGAATATACATACACCTCCCTCCCCCCTATACGCTCATAGCGGACCTTTTCTTTTGGATCCGTTCTGAGCGTCGAGGGACTCAACACTGGTGGCGGGGTCAGCAGAAGGCATTGTTACGCGGCGGAGAAAACGGCGGTTCCTCCACCACACACGACCACTGGGTAACCGCACCTGGTAGTCCCGTGACCTACGGAGACCCATGACTACGCCTACTTTGTCCCAACGTAGGGAGGTCGGGTCCTCAACACGGACTTGGGTGCCGACACTCAACCTGGGGAGAGAAAGGGCGTGGTCGTTGTAGCGGGCGACGACGTCCTGAACACGTTCGGCGGCTCGGCGATCACAATCCTCTGTGTTGGCCTGCCACTCCTTGGAGAAGGATTGAGGGTGAGCAAGGACACAAGAACGAAGGGGGCGTCCATACAAAACCTGGGCAGGGGAGCGTCCGGTGTAGTTAGGTGTGTTGCGGAGTTCAAGAAGACCCCGGTGGAAGGCCTCGCAGTCAATGTTCCCAGAAGGGGCCACCTTAAGGATGAGGTGCTTCAGGGATTTGACAGCAGCCTCAGCGTGGCCGTTGGACTTTCTTACGGGTAATGGGCGATGTGTAACACATGCAGGACTCCCCGCCTCGTCACAGGTAATGGCAGAACTTGCTGATGGTGGCAGACGTCGCGATGTCATTACCGCACTTGATGACAACCGGCCAACCAGAGAGACGGTCGGCGATAACAAGGAAGGACTTTCCTGACACAGAAAAAGTCGGCCGACACAGACTCAAAGGGGCGGGTGGGGTTGTCGTCACTCATAAAGGGTTCCTGCTGCTGGCTGGGTTGTAATACGTGGCGGGGCTTACACACCTGGACAGCATTGGAGATGTCGGGGTCGATGCCAGGCCGGAACACAGTCTGTCTTGCACGTCGTTTGGTGGCCTCAGCTCCACGGTGACTGTCTTGAAGGCGAGCCAAGACGTGGGGACGTGATGCAGCAGGGACAACTACCGAAGGAGAGGTGTCACTGGCCAGAGGTAGGGGTAGGGCGGCAGCAAGGTAGTTGCTGCTCCCTTCGTGCACCCTGTTGGCGTATTTTACCTCAAGAATAGGTTTGGGGAAGTCCTGGGAGATGATGGCCAACTCTTGGCAATGTCTTTAGGACAGCAAAGGAGTCGGGACACCGTTATGCACATCAATCCAGGCTTGACACGACCTGTTGCCAAAGGTGACTTGTGCTCGGAGTGATCCAAGGGCTGGGGCCATCTGTGAACCATCTGACGCAGAGGTCCTTGGGAGGCGGTCCTAGATCGCTTTGAGAGAGCCCCAAGCATTGCAAATGCTGGGGACCGATGACTGTAGCATCAGCGCCGGTGTCGGGCAACATCTGAAGACGGGATGATACACTGCGGTAGGTCACAATGACACTGATGTACTGGGGGACTTTGGTCCTGGGACGCGGGGGGGAGCACACATTCCTAATATGGCTCGAGCGTTGTCCAGGGTCGTCATGCTTCTGATTGGAAGACTGTGGGCGGCCCTCTCTGGTGGAAGGGAGCTGATGCTTCTGCCGACGCTGTCCCTTGGGTTTGTTGGAAGGGCAACACTTGTCATAGTGGCCCAGACGACCGCACACATTGCACTGGACGCGTTTGGCAGGGCACCGTACTGTGAGTGACCAGTGGCCCTTACGGTCACAACTGTTGCATGTAGACTCAGCAGCTGGACACACCTGTGTTCCGTGCTGCTTACCACAGTTGTTACAAAATGAACCGGGCGTGGACGTGGTGGGCGAAGGCGTAGGAACAGACTTCTTGTCCTTGTACCGGGACACAGCGCGTACAGCTGTAGGGGGAGCTCGGATGGCAGAGGTGACACACCTGGCAGCCTCATAGGAGCGACATATCGTCAACACATCCTTGAGAGAAGAGGAAGAGTCGAGGGAGGTGAGGCGTTGGACAAGTTCCTCGTACTTAACACCCATCAGGATCACCTGCTTCAACTGGGTCTCCTCGCACTGCTGGTGGTGGCTTAGACATATATCTACCTCTTCCGAGGCTCTCTTAAGACGTACATAAAAGGCGTCATAAGTCTCACCCTCCATCTGTCTGCAGCTAAACAATTCTCTCCTGCCCAGAGCTTCATTCTGCTGTCCTTTGATTTACCGTTGTAGAATGTCCAATACCTCCTCTACAGACAGCGAAGAGGTCGGAGGTACCTGCAACGGATGTTCCAAGACACGCTGAATTTCCAAGGACAGGCACATACGCAGCTGGATGAGTTGTTTAGGCTGTGACAAACTCTGGAGATCCACCATTGTAGCATAATCAGTCCACGTCGCCGCCATTCACGAAAAGTCTGGAAATTCACATCAGGCTTCAAGATGGGCGGTGTTTGAGCAGCTGCTTTAGGTGGGGCTGGGGGGCGTGAAGGAAGCATTGATGAGGTATCTGAACCATTCAGTACCGAGGCAGTGTTAGAGCCAGGGGCTTGGTTAACAGTGAGGCGAGATATCAAAGCTTCAAACCGTGCACTGTCTTCCAATCTCCGTTGGTGGTCTCTCTCTGCCTTTGCTTGCCTTCTGTGTTCATCCGCCACACGTCTGTTAGCTTCATCCTCGCGCCTTTCATCTCTCATAAACTTCATTAAAGCAATTATCTCTGGAGACAACGCTGAATATGGAGGTGAAGGGCTGCGCGATGTTGTGGGAGCTGGAGCGTCATGGTCAGCCTGGTCATCCATCTCTGCGGGGCTATCATCCGACTGACTCATCCGGACGCTGGTTCCACGGCTATGTAAGGCACGAGACATAACTACTTCATCTGTGTACTGTGTCTAAATCAGTGTTGACCGGTCAGCCTGTCGTATCAACAAGAACTCAGACAAAAATTTAATTAAATACACAGATAAGTAGATTATATATATAAAATATATATAAGGAAATCACCGCGGTCAGTGTGTGTGTACGTGTGTGTGTGTCCCGGGCAGTGAGAGCGGTTTCCTCGAGCTGTGAAGGGGTGTGGAGACGACGCTGTGAGGGGGGGTGGAGACGACTACTAGCGGCAGTTACCCTCCAGGCTTGGCGAGGGGAGGTGTACTGAAGTCTACTCCTTACAAATGCCCAGAACATGCCGTGTACCTTGGGAATCCTTTAGAAGAAGGTCACACATGAATGGCACGAAACACACAATGCACTAAACACTTCACAGAAAATCACTGTCACTGACACTGCTCAAAGTTGCTAAATTCTTCGAGGAGGGTTGGCAGGCGGCGGTTGACGCAGGGCAAGGAGTCCATAAGCCGGCTTTCCACAAACTTTGCACTGTCACTCGTAATTATCCAGTAAAAGTACACACTGGGCCATGTTCATGTTCTGGGTAATAAGTTCAATATACAGGAGCGAACACAAACACCTGTATATATTTTGTAGGTTCTATTTACTGGGTAAGAGATATGTACACAAGGGGAGTACCGCTCCTCAACCTGTCTGCATGTCAACTGCTCTATAGACGACGTATGGCAAGTGAGACATTAACAGCTTCCATACGTCGCCAGGCACATTAATTAAGCATGTGGGAAATGGTAATAACATTGCCACGCGCTGCTACCTAGGCTGAATAAATAATATATATAAATGGAGCACATACATCATATATATACATAATATATAATACAGCATACATAATACAGAATGTACATACAGTGCCCGGCCCTCACACCCCGGTTCATAGCTCTGTAGGGGTGCCCGGTCCTCACACCCCGTTTCATGGCACTCAAGGGGTGCCCGGTCCTCACACCCCGGCTCATGGCACTGAAGGGGTGCCAGTAACTGACGCCCCGGGTCATGTCACTGAAGGGGTGGCCGGCCCTCACACCCCGGGTCATGTCACTGAAGCGGTGCCCAGCCGTCACACCCCTGGCCATGGCACTGAAGGTGTGCCCGGCCCTCACACACCTGGTTATAGACCTAAACGGGTGGCCGGCCCTCACACCTCGGGACATGGCACTGAAAGGGTGCTCGGCCCTCACACCCCGGGTCATAGCACTGAAGGGCTGCCAGGCTCTCACACCCCTGGCCATAGACCTAAACGAGTGCCCGGCCCTCACATCCCGGGTCATGGGGCTGAAGGGGTGCCCAGCCCTCACACCCCGGGTCATGGCACTGAAGGAGTGACCGGCCCTCACACCCCGGGTCATGTCAATGGAGCGGTGCCCAGCCGTCACACCCCTGGCCATGGCACTGAAGGTGTGCCCGGCCCTCACACACCTGGTTATAGACCTAAACGGGTGGCCGGCCCTCACACCTCGGGACATGGGGCTGAAGGGGTGCCCGGCCGTCACACCCCGGGTCATGGCACTGAAGGAGTGGCTGGCCCTCACACCCCGGGTCATGGCACTGAAAGGGTGCTCGGCCCTCACACCCCGGGTCATAGCACTGAAGGGGTGTCCGGCCCTCATACCCCGGGTCATGGTGCTGGAGGGGTGCCCGGGCCTCTCACCCCAGTTCACAGCACTGTAGCGGTGCCCGGCCTTCACACCCCGATTCCTGGCACTGAAATCGAGCCCGGCCCTCACACTCCGGGTCATGGTGCTAAAGGGGTGCCCGGCCCTCACACCCCGATTCATGGCACTGAGGGGTGGTTGGCCCTCACACCTCGGGTCATGGTGCTGAAGAGGTGCCCTGCCCTCACACCCCGGTTCATGGCACTGAAGGGGTGCCCGTCCGTCACACCCCGGTTCATGACACTGAAGGGGTGCCCGGCCCTCACACTCCGGGTCATGGTGCTGGAAGGGTGCCCGGCCCTCACACCCAAAGTTATGACACTAAAGGGGTTCCCGGCCCTCACACCCCGGGTCATGTCACTGAAGGGGTGCACGGCCATCACACCCCGAGAAGGGACATAAAGGGGTGCCCGGCCCTCACACCCAGGGTCATGGGGTTGAAGCGGTTCCCGGTCCTCACACCACGGGTCATGGAGCTGAAGGGGTGCCCGGTCATCACACCCCGATTCATGGCACTGAAAGGGTGCCCGGCCATCACACCCCGGTTCATGGCACTGAAAAGGTGCCCGACCCTCACACCCGTGTCATGTGAAGGGGTGCCCGGCCCTCACACCGCGGTTCATAGCTCTGTAGGGGTGCCCTGCCCTCACACCCTGTTTCATTGCACTAAAGGGGTGCCCGGCCCTCACACCCCGGGTCATGGCACTGAATCGGTGCGGCCGTCACACCCCTGGCCATGGCACTGAAGGTATGCCCGGCCCTCACACCCCTGGTCATAGACCTAAACGATTGCCCGGCCCTCACATCCCGGGCCTTGGCATTGAAGGAGAGATCACACCTGCCCATGGCACTGAAAGGCTCCAAACCACACACAGCGGGTCAGCCATTGGAAGGTGCCCGCCCTCACACCCCTGGATCATGTCACTGAAAGGGTGCCCTGGCCTCACACCCCTGGGTCATAGCACTGAAGGTGCCCGGCCCTCATACCCCGGGTTATGGTGCTGGAGGGGTGCGAAGCCCTCACACCCAGATTCATGGCACTGAAATCGAGCCCGGCCCTCACACCCCGGGTAATATTGCTGAAGGGTGCCCGGCGCTCACACCCTGATTCATGGCACTGAAGGGGTGACCGGCCCTCAAACCTCGGGTCATGGCACTGAAAAGGTACCCGGTCCTCACACCCCGTGTCATATGGAAGGGTGCCCGGCCCTCACACCCTGTGTCATGTGAAGTGGTGCCCGGCCCTAGCACCCCGATTCATAGCTCTGTTGGGTTTCCCGGCCCTCACACCGCGGTTCATAGCTCTGTAGAGGTGCCCTGCCCACACACCCCGTTTCATTGCACTAAAGGGGTGCCCGGCCCTCACACCCCGGGTCATGGCACTGAATCGGTGCCCGGCCGTCACACCCCTGGCCATGGCACTGAAGGTATGCTCGGCCCTCACACCCCTGGTCATAGACCTAAACTAGTGCCCGGCCCTCACATCCCGGGTCATGGGGCTGAAGGGGTGCCCAGCCCTCACACCCCGGTTCATGGCACTGAAAGGGTGCCCAGCCCACACACCCAGGGTCATGTCATTGAAGGGGTGCCCGGCCCTCACAAGCTGGATCATGTCACTGAAAGGGTGCCCGTCCCTCACACCCCGGGTCATAGCACTGAAGGGGTGCCTGGCCCTCATACCCCGGGTCATGGTGCTGGAGGGGTGCCCGGCCCTCACACCCCAATTCATGGCACTGAAATCGAGCCCGGCCCTCACACCCCGGGTCATGGCACTGGAAAGGTGCTCGGCCCTCACACCCCGTGTCATGTGAAGGGGTGCCCGGACCTCACACCCCGGTTCATAGCTCTGTAGGGGTGTCTGGCCCTCACACCCCGTTTCATGGCACTAAAGGGGTGCCCGGCTCTCACACCCCGGCTCATGGCACTAAAGGGGTGCCCGGCCCTCACACCCTGCGTCATTGTACTGAAGTGGTGCCCGGCCGTCACACTATGGTGTGTCAATTTAGGGGGTGAACTGGCTAAATTGAAAATCGAGTAATTTGGTAGCAATTTATTGTAGTCTTTAAGCATGCAAAACAATATTCTGGCATAAATTTTTTTTTATAATAAGTCCTACCTACATCAAATGGATTTTTAAATGTACATATTTGTGAATTTATAACATAACCAGCGTTTGCACACATGTTACTGTTTCAAGTTTCAAATTATTATATTTTATTATCCGTAGTCTATTTGAAAGTAACCAATGCCTTCATACTCTCTTTGCTTTGGTTTCTTGTCATCAGTAGTCTGCTTGCTATTTGTGCTTTGATGTAACCTTCTCGCCTCTCGTGGCTGTAAACATGGCCCGCTGCTTCTGTGACCATTTTCACACATCTCTCCACACTTTGAGTGTGGGAAGGCCACTTCGGCACCTGCATTGGAGTCTCTTTAAGGTTTCTCAATTCTTGGCTAGTTAGACTTGTTATCAATGGTGGCTCTAAGACTTCCAAACTCAAGTCAACCAATTCTGACAATTTGGTGGCATTGACGTTTATTGGGGGAACTTTTCTTGAATGAAACGAACAGTCTCCCAACTGGTCGTCATCTATTAGCGTTCCTCTAATCTTTAGAATGACTTCTACAGCCTCGGTTCGGAGATTGGTACATTGACTGCAAAGCATTGCTTGCAAAACTGCTTCTGATCGAGCATACCAAGCGGACCTTCTTGCCACAGGTAACACGATGTCCCTCACTACCTTCCTCTGTGTTCTTACTAGCTGCAATTGAAACAAAAGGTGATTGGGCCCATCCACCCACATAGGATTAAGTTTCACACTAAACCACTGGGGAAGATAAACTCCAATAATAAATTCAACAATTAACCTCAAATTCTTCAGCACTTTGCCCTTCAATTCGTGTTTGGAAATCCAAATCCTGCAGAAACGAAGAGCTGTAGTTAACCAACGGCTGTGACTGACAGGTCCAATCTCCAAGAGAGCCAATGACTGAGGCACTTCTCCTGATCTTATTGCTTGGGCAATACGATAAGCATAGGATTGATCTGTGCTGAGATCTTTGATGACTCCTTCAGACAACGCCGGAAGGGGAGGGCCAACTTCGACCTTTGGAAAGGTTGTATTTATTTCTAGTTGTGTTGCTTCATCCAGCATGATGCCAAGGGGACCTGACCACTTGTTGTTGCTCTTTGTAGGACCATGAAGTTCCTGGATGAGATGACGAAGAGGTAGCTCGCCTGTATGTAAATCACATACAATCCAAACAAGTCTTCTTCCTAGTTTTTTCTCTAAATGCGTCATTACACCCCCCTGCCATCCGGTGTTCACTGCAGTTGAATCTCCACCAACAGCCTGCAGTGAACTGCCAAGTCCTCTCTCCTGAACCCAACATAAAATATGATCAGCAATGACCTCTGCATGTTTCTTCCCTTCTACTTCAGTTTCGGGAGCAAAGTGAAACAAAAACCGACCACCAGGCTCAGAACAGACAGAGTAGTGTTCTTCTTTGATGAGACCTGGAAACTTTCTGTTCACTCCCTCTACTTCTAGCAAAACTTTTGTGTCATCTATTCTTCCATCAAACAAAAGACAGGAGAGCCCTCCCTCGCTTAAATCTTTTTCATGCTGATCAGATATTTCCTTCATTATTTTTTCTTGTGCTCTTCTAATTTTATTATGATCTATCACCAAAGATACATCCTCTCGGCTGATGAGGCCTGCATCTATCCAAGCGGCAGTTGCAATTTCTGCAGCCTCACGAAGTCCAGCATGGTGGCGAATACTAGCTAAAGCAATGTTTGAAATATTTCTTGTGTTGTATTTCATTTTCTTTGGTAAAGGTTCAGATGGCTCTTTGGAACTATCATCTGATGTTGCTTCCTGTTCATCAGAAGAACTATCAAAGAAGTGATAAACATCTTGACACAGCTCTTCCTCTCTTTGGATGGCTTCTTCACTCTTCATTTTCTTCTTTTGTTCCCTCTCTCGGATTTGTTCTCTCTTCTTGGCATTAGCAATCTGCTTCTTTGTTTCTGAATAATCTATTGAACCCATTTGCATACTTCCTTGGCCTTCTGCCTTTGTCCTCTGTGCCTTTATAAATTCAAGCTCTAAAACAGGGATCTTCTTTTCACGAGGACAACCACAATCAATGTGGGAATTATTTTCTCTCTTACCTGAGTGAGAACAGTTGGATTCAGAACATAATTGTATGGAGCACTTGCAGGTCAAAATGTCAAACAGAGTATCAAGTGTGTGCAGAAATTCATTTTTCCTGGCCAAGTTTCCTTTACCAAGTGATGTTTCAACTGCTTTGTGCCATAATTTCGTTAGTTTTAGCTCAATAGTTCGACACTGATTAATCACAGGTGGTTTGAATAGTGCATTAGCTTTTGTCCATTGATGCAGAAGAGGGACTATCATGTCATTTATGAGTTCTTTATCTGTATAGTTCCTTCTGTCCTTTGCATTTTTTTCTCGAAGGAGTAACCCTAATCTTAGCATGTCTCTCACTGTTGGAAGTTCTGATACAGGAAGCTCCTTCCCTTTACCAACTAGCAGGCTCAAGTGGGTTGACAACTGACTTCTTGTCTTCAATTTTGACATCTTCACACTATCTGACAAATAGAAAAATATTTCAATGTTTCATAATTCAATTGTTGTTTCAAAAAATATCAATTTGTTTATCAAAAATGCTGTAACAGAAATAACATAATAATTTCTTAGAACATAATGTTTTATACAATGATATAAGTAACTGCGACAATCAATATGCCCTACTTACAATAATTAAAATGTAGAATTCGTCTGGTAGAGTAGGTGCAAGTGCAATGAGAGCAAACCACCGTCTATGATATCTAGAAGGAGAGTGAGCCGGGCGCCTTATCCTCACGCTTGGTACAAGTCAAAACAAGAATTAAACTGTCCCACACGGAGAGCCTGTTCATGTTCATGTTCTGACATGCATATTGTACACAAGCTATAGAACCATAAAATACTCCATAATCCATATGCTTACATGAGATTAGTTAATATCAAGTGAATAATTCTAATCAAGTCTCATTAATTTGTTGAAATACTGATATTTGAAACTTTAAGGTATAATTGATGTAGGTGAGGGTTATTTCAATTCATTTTTGTTTGCTAATCTCAAGTTTAGACATAAAGAGGCACAATATTTTGACTACCAAATTTGATTTTTAACATGTTGACAAAATTGACACACCCTACCGTCACACCCCTGGCCATGGCACTGAAGGTGTGCCTGGCCCTCACACAGCTGGTTATAGACCTAAACGGGTGGCCCTGCCCTCACACCTCGGGTCATGGGGCTGAAGGGGTGCCCGGCCCTCACACACCGGGTCATGGCACCGAAGGAGTGATCGGCCCACACACCCCGGGTCATGGCACTGAAAGGGTGTCCGGCCCACACACCCCGGGTCATGTCATTGAAGGGGTGCCCGCCCTTCACACCCCGGGTCATGTCACTGAAAGGGTGCACGGTCCTCACACCCCGGGTCATAGCACTGAAGGGGTGCCCGGATCCTCACACCCCGTTTCATGGCACTGAAAGGGTGCCCGGCCCTCATACCCCGGTTCATGACACTGAAGGGATGCCCGGCCCTCACACCCCGGGTCATAGCACTGAAGGGGTGCACGGCCCTCACACCCCGGGTCATGGACCTAAAGGGGTGCCCGGCCCTCGCACCACGGGTCATGGGGTTGAAGCGGTTCCCGGCCCTCACACCCCGGGTCATGGTGCTGGAAGGGTGCCCGGCCCTCACACCCCAGGTCATGTCACTGGAGGGGTGCCCGACCCTCATACCCCGATTCTTGGCACTGAAATCGAGCCAGGCCCTAACACTCTGGGTCATGGCACTGAAAAGGTGCCCGGCCCTCACACCCCGTGTCATATGGAAGGGTGCCCGGCCCTCACACCCCGTGTCATGTGAAGTGGTGCTCGGCCCTCACACCCCGATTCATAGCTCTGTTGGGTTGCCCGGCCCTCACACCCCGTTTCATGGCACTAAAGGGGTGCCCGTCTCTCACACCCCGGCTCATGGCACTAAAGGGGTGCCCGGCCCTGACACCCCTGGTTAAGTCACTGAAGGGGTGCCTGGCCATCACTCCCCGAGCCATGGTGCTGGAGAGGCGCCCGGCCCTCACACCCCGGGCCATGGTGCTGGAGGGGTGCCCGGCCCTCACACCCCGTGTCATGTGAAGGGGTGCCCGGCCCTCTCACCCCGGTTCATAGCTCTGTAGGGGTTCCCGGCGCTCACACCCCGTTTCATGGCACTGAAGGGGTGCCCGGCCCTCACACCCCATCTCATGACACTGAAGGGGTGCCCGTAACTGACGCTCCGGGTCATATCACTGAAGGGGTGGTCGGCCCTCACACCCCGGGTCATTGCACTGAAGCGGTGACCCGGCCGTCACACCCCTGGCCATGGCACTGAAGGTGTGCCCGGCCCTCACACACCTGGTTATAGACCTAAATGGGTGGCCGGCCCTCACACCTCGGGTCATGGGGCTGAAGGGGTGCCCGGCCCCCACACTCCGGGTCATGGCACTGAAGGAGTGACCGGCCCTCACACCCCGGGTCATGGCACTGAAAGGGTGCTCGGCCCTCACACCCCGGGTCATAGCACTGAAGGGGTGCCCGGCCCTCACACCCCATTTCATGGCACTAAAGGGGTGCCCGGCCCTCACACCCCGGCTCATGGCACTGAGAGGGTGCCCGGCCCTGACGCCCCCGGTCATGTCACTGAAGGGGTTCCCCGCCCTCACACCCCGGGTCATGGCACTGAAGCGGTGCCCGACCGTCACACCCCTGGCCATGGCACTGAAGGTATGCCCTGCCCTCACACCCCGGTCCATGGTGCTGTAGGGGTGCCCGGCCCTCACACCCCGATTCATGGCATTGAAAAGGTACCCGGACATCACACCCCTATTCATGGCACTAAACGGGTGCCCGGCCCTCACACCCTGGGTCATGGCATTGAAAAGGTGCCTGGCCCTCACACCCCGTGTCATGTCACTGAAAGGGTGCCTGGCCTCACACCCCGGGTCATAGCACTGAAGGGGTGCCCCCCCTCACACCCTGGGCCATGCTGCTGGAGGGGTGCCCGGCCCTCACTTCCGGGTCATGTCACTGAAAGGGTGCCCGGCCCTCACACCCCGGGTCATAGCACTGAAGGGGTGCCCGGCCCTCACACCCCGGGTCATGGTGCTGGAGGGGTGCCCGGCCCCCACACCCCGATTCATGGCACTGAAATCGAGCCCGGCCTTCACACCCCGGTTTCATGGTGCTGAAGGGGTGTCCGGCCGTCACACCCCCATTCATGGCACTGAAGGGGTGCCAGGCCCTCATATCCCTGGTCATTTGAAGGGGTGCCCGGCCCTCACACCCCAGTTCACAGCAGTGTAGGGGTGCCCGGCCTTCACACCCCGTTTCATGGCACTGAAAGGGTTCCTGGCCCCTCACACCCTGGTTCATGGCACTGAAGATTGCCCGGCCGTCACACCCCGGTTCATGACACTGAAGGGGTGCCCGGCCCTCACACTCGGGGTCATGGTGCTGGAGGGGTGCCCGGCCCTCACCCCGGGGCATGTCACTAAAGGGGTGCCTGCCGTCACACCCCGGGTCATGTCACTGAAGGAGGGCATGGCCATCACACATCGGGTCATGGTCCTAAAGGGGTGCCCGGCCCTCACACCCCGGGGTCAAGGAGTTGAAGCGGTTCCCTATCCTCACACCACGGGTCATGGAGCTGAAGGGGTGCCCAGACATCACACCCCGATTCATGGCACTGAAAGCATGCCCGGCCCTCATAAACCGGTTCACGGCACTGAAAAGGTGCCCGACCCTCACACCCGTGTCATGTGAACGGGTGCCCGGCCCTCACAACCCCGTTTCATAGAACTAAAGGGGTGCCCGGCCCTCATACCCCGGCTCATGGCACTGAAAGGGTGCCCGGCTCTGACGCCCCCGGTCATGTCACTGAAGGGGTGCCCGGCCCTCACACCCCGGGTCATGGCACTGAAGCGGTGCCCAACTTTCACACCCCTGGCCATGACCCTGAAGGTATGCCCGGCCCTCACACCCCAGGCAATAGACCTAATCGAGTGACCGGCCCTCACACCCCGGGTCATGGGGCTGAAGAGGTGAACGGCCCTCACACCCCAGGTCATGGCACTGAATGAGTGCCCAGCCCACACACCCCTGGACATGACAGCGAAGGGCTGCCCGTCCCTTACACCCCGGGCCATCTTTCTGGAGGGGTGCCCGGCCCTCACACCTCGGTCCATCGTGTTGGAGGGGTGCCCAGCCTTCACATACCTGGTCATGGAGCTGAAGGGGTGCCCGGCCTTCACACCCCGGGTCATAGCACTGAAGGGGTGCCCGACCCTCTTACCCCGGGTCATGGTGCTGGAGGCGTGCCCGGCCTTCACACCCCGTTTCATGGCACTGAAAAGGTGCCCGGCCTTCAAATCCCGATTCATGGCACTGAAGGGGTTCCCGGCCCTCACACCCCGGTTCATAGGCATTGAAGGGGTGCCCGGCCCTCACACCTCAGGGTCATGGTGCTGGAGGGGTGCCCGGCCCTCACACCCCAAGTTATGTCACAAAGCCTGGCCCTCACACCCAGGGTCATGTCACTGAAGGGGTGCATGGCCCTCACACCCCGGGTCATGGACCTAAAGGGGTGCCCGGCCCTCACTACCCAGGTCTTGGGGTTGAAGCGGTTCCCGGTCCTCACACCACGGGTCATGGAGCTGAAGGGGTGCCCGGGCCTCTCACCCCGGGTCATGGCGCTGAAAAGGTGCCCGGCCCTCACACCCGTGTCGTGTGAAGGGGTGCGCGGCCCTCACACCCGGGTTCATAGCTCTGTAGGGGTGCCCGGCCCTCACACCACGGCTCATGGCACTGAAGGGGTGCCCGGCCCTCATACCTCGGGTCATGATGCTGGAGGGGTGTCCGGACCTCACACCCTGATTCATGGCACTGAAATCGAGCCCGGACCTCAAACACCTGGTCATGGCACTGAAAAGGTGCCCGGCCCTCACATTCCGTGTCATGTGAAGGGGTGCCCGGCTCTCACTCTTCGGTTCATAGCTCTGTATGGTTCCCGGCCCTCACACCCCGTTTCATGGTACTAAAGGGGTGCCCGGCCCTCACACCCCGGCTCATGGCACTAAAGGGGTGCTCGGCCCTCACACACCGGGTCATGGCACTGAAGCGGTGCCCGGCCGTCACACCCCGGGTCATGGTGCTGGAGGGATGTCCGGCCCTGACACCCCAGGTCATGACACTGAAGGGGTGCCCGGCCCTTACACCCCGGGCCATTGTGATGCAGGGGTGCCCGGCCCTCACACCCCGGGCCATGGTGCTGGAGGGGTGCCCGGCCCTCACATACCGGGTCATGGAGCTGAAGGAGTACCTGGCCATCACACCCCGATTCATGGCACTGAACGGGTGCCCGGCCCTCACACCCTTGGTCGTGGCACTAAAAAGAATCCCGGCCCTCACACCCAGTGTCATGTGAAGGGATGCCCGGCCCTCACACGCCGGTTCATAGCTCTGTAGGGGTGCCCGGCCCTCACACCCCGATTCATGTCACTGAAGGGGTGCCCGGCCCTCACACCCGGGGTCATAGCACTGAAGTGGTAACCCGGCCGTCACACCCCTGGCCATGGCATTGAAGGTATGCCCGGCCCTCACACCCCTGGTCATAGACCTAAACGAGTGCCCGGGCCTCACACCCAGGGTCTTGAGGCTGAAGGTGTGCCCCGCCCTCACACCCAGGGTCTTGAGGCTGAAGG
>NW_024715544.1:0-7722 GCF_018991925.1 Homarus americanus
GAGAGAGAGAGAGAGAGGGCGCGCTCAGAAAAATTACAACTTAAGGAAAATTTATACCAGAAAATTACTCCAAAACTGGTAGTGTGACGCTGCCTTTAATGAGTTACGTCGTCACCCCCTGCTGACCCGACCACCGCCCGACCGTCTGCGGGGCAACGCTTCCCCCTGTTACTAGTTCATAAAAGTCGCGCCCCGCCTCGCTGACACGGGAAAACACTCCCAGTTCTCTGTGGATGACAGCTTTGTTGAGAACCGCCTTTCATGGTTATACATCTCGATTAAAATAAACTTGCCTGTCCGTTCTCAATGTTACAACTTTACGCAAAATTTTCGGGAACTGATGGTTATGTACGAGGGGGGGGGGGGGCAAACTTTTGAATGGCTTTAACACTTCATCATTTGTTGTATGGTTTTCTTATGAGAATAGTGCCCTCATGATAAGATTGTCATGAAACAAACACCCACCTCCTACAAACGCCATATACATTTTTTTACAGGGATTAGCCCACCCAGGCACAGGTCACTGACCCACATCGGGGCCTGGGGGGCGAAGATGTAATAATAAAAATAATAATAATGATAATAATAATGATAATAATAAAAATAATAATAATGATAATAATAATGATAATAGTAAAAATAATAATAATGATAATAATAATAATAACAATAATAATAATAATAATAATAATAATAATAATAATAATAATGAATTATTATAATAATTCATAGTAAATGAAATTTATAATAAAATAAAAGCAAAATTGGAAATAAAATAATACTAATAATAATAATAATAATAATAATAAAAATAATAATAATAATAATAAAGAACCATAAAGAAATACAAAAATTAAAAAAATAAGATCTAAAGTGAGAAACAATATATTGTATGTATGTTGTGCTGTCAATAGTAAGAGAAACACTTGAGACCCTGCAATTGTGTGTAAATGAGGCAGAAAGTCAGATCAGCAACCTGGGACTTGGTCACAATATTCGTGATACCATATGGCAGCAGAGTCTACCATTAGACAACACATTATGCTTCCAATATCTTCCCAGGCGGTAGTACCTCCCTGTTTGGTAGCTGCCTACTACCTACTCTGTAGTAGGTAGAACATAAGAATGGAGGAAAGTGCATTGGGCCTATTGGCCCATACTGGGCAGTCCCGTTTACACCCAACCCCTATCGCTCATATATCCATCCAACCTATGTTTGAAGTTCTCCAGCGTAACTTGTTCCACTCATCCACTACTCTATTTCCAAAGCAATGTTGATCTATTTCGCGCCTAAATCTAAATTTGTCTAATTTAAAACCATTGCTACGAGTTCGCTCCTGGTTGGATTGTTTGAGTATCTTTGTTATATCACCTTTGTTTAGCCCTGGCTTCCATTTATACACCTCGATCATATCGCCCCTCACTCTACGTCTCTCGAGGGAGTGCAAATTAAGATGCTTTAACCTGTCTCTGTACTCTAGGTTCCTAATGCCCAGGATTAGTCTTGTCATTCTCCTCTGATTTCTGTAGTACGGTGACCAGAACTGAACTGCGTAACCCAAGTGGGTTCTCACAAGCGAAAGATATAATTTTAGGGTGACCTCGTTAGTCTTGTAACTAACACTCCTTTGTGTGAACCCAAGTACTTTGCCTTGTTTCGAGCAAATACACATTGTTGACTTGGTTTAAGATTCCTACTTATTATTACTCCTAAATCTTTCTCACAGTTGGATTTCTCTATAACAACGTTGTTCATCTGATATATGGTTTCCCTGTTTACATCTCCTCGACTACGTACTTTACATTTGTGCACATTAATTTTCATCTGCCATCTTACAGACCTCATCTGCCATTTTTCAGACCGGTAAAAGATCTTTGTGGTATTGGAATCTCCTGAGCGCGTATATTATAACTGTGAACAGACGCAAAGTTTTCCACCAATATCACCATCTGCGACCAATAATCAGATATCGTCCTCAGCTGCCGCCACCACTCGCCTCCTGAGACTTCCCTCAACCTTGCCCCTAACTTCCTATAACAGATTCACTCTTTCTTTCCTAAAATGTTTCTCCTTTTCCTACACATTTCTTACGCCTTTCCCATCCTATTTTGGTGTCTTAACTATTTCTTCCCCTTCCATCTTCCTCATCCTCGTCTTCCTACTCCACCACCACCACCTGGTCTTCCCACTCCACCACCCTCACCTCGTCTTCCCACTCCACCACCCTCACCTCGTCTTCCCACTCCACCACTCTCACCTCGTCTTCCCACTCCACTAACACTCCTACCTCGTCTTCCCACTCCACCAACACCTTACCTCGCCTCCCACTCCACCACCCCTCACCTGCCTTCCCACCCAAACACTCTCACCCCTGTCTTCCACTCCACTCAACACCCTGGGCCTCTGTCTCTCTCCCCACTCCACCAACACCCCACTCCCTCGCTCTCTCTCTCCCACTCCACCACCCTTACCCTGCCTTCACACTCCACCACTCTCACCCTGTCTTCCCCACTCCACCAACACTCCCCACCCCGCTCTCCCACTCCACTCAACACCCCCACCCCGTCTTCCCCACTCCACCACCCCTCACTCTGTCTCTCCCACTCCACCACCTCACCTCGTCTTCCCACCCGCCAACACTCCCACCCTGTCTTCCCACCCACTCAACACCCCCACCTCTGCCTCTCCCACCCACCACTCTCACCTCGTCTTCCCCCACCCACCAACACCCCCCACCCCGTCTCTCCCACTCCACCACCCTCACCTCGCCTTCCCACTCCACCAACACTTCATCTCGTCTTTCCACTCCACTCAACACCCTCACCTCGCCTTCCCACTCCACCACTCCCACCTCGTCTTCCCACTCCACTAACACTCCCACCTCGTCTTCCCACTCCACTAACACTCCCACCTCGTCTTCCCACTCCACTAACACCCTCACCTCGTCTTCCCACTCCACCTCATAATAGTAACCTGACATAATCTAACCTAACCTGACATAATCTAACCTAACCTGACGTAATCTGACCTAACCTGACATAATCTAACCTAACCTGACGTAATCTGACCTAACCTGACATAATCTAACCTAACCTGACGTAATCTAACCTAACCTGACATAATCTAACCTAACCTGACATAATCTAACCTAACCTGACATAATCTAACCTAACCTGACATAATCTGACCTAACCTGACATAATCTAACCTAACCTGACATAATCTAACCTAACCTCCCCGTCTGACATAAGCTAACCTAATCAAACCTAACTTTCCCACCTACCTACCATAACCTATCTACTTATTACCTACCTAACCTAACTTAACCCAACCTGACATAATCTAACCTAACCTATTGAAACTTAACTTAACCACCTACCTCATCTAACACCACTTTGTAATCTCTTTGTGCTACAGCTGATAGGATGAGTATGGGGGCACAATAAACTAGCCTCTAAGTGGCAAAATTAACAAAACTAACCTAACCTAACCCAACCCGACTTAACCTAACCTGATCTGATCTATCCAACTTACAAAACTTAGAATATATAATAAAGGCGTTAGGTTAATTTAGGCTAAATATGGTTGATTCATATTTTGTTTTGACAGAAATTCCCGGCAAAATAACGTATCTATATTGAGAACCACCGCCATGTTGGTTCCACGTTAACAAGACACGGATACACTACAGAATAACCCGCGTTCGTTTAACCTCAATTACTACAGCTTACTTTATAATCTTATTTCACAATCTTCACTACATCTCGCTTCACAATCTTCACTGCATCTCACTTCACAATCTTCACTACATCTCACTTCACAATCTTCACTACATCTCACCTCACAATCTTTACTACATCTCACCTCACAATCTTCACTACATTTCACTTCACAATCTTCACTACATCTCACTTCACAATCTTCACTACATCTCACTTCACATCTTCACTACATCTCACTTCACAATCTTCACTTCTCACTTCACAATCTTCACTACATCTCACTTCACAATCTTCACTACATCTCACCTCACAATCTTCACTACATCTCACTTCACAATCTTCACTACATCTCACTTCACAATCTTCACCACATCTCACTTCTCAATCTTCACTACATCTCACTTCACAATCTTCACTACATCTCACTTCACAATCTTCACTACATCTCACTTCACAATCTTCACCACATCTCACTTCACAATCTTCACTACATCTCACTTCACAATCTTCACTACATCTCACTCCACAATCTTCACCACATCTCACTTCACAATCTTCACTACATCTCACTTCACAATCTTCACTACATCTCACTTCACAACCTTCACTACATCTCACTTCACAATCTTCACTACATCTCACTTCACATCTTCACTACATCTCACTTCACAATCTTCACCATATCTCACTTCACAATCTTCACCACATCTCACTTCACAATCTTCACCAAATCTCACTTCACAATCTTCACCACATCTCACTTCACAATCTTTACCACATCTCACTTCACAATCTTCACTACATCTCACTTCACAATCTTCACTACATCTCACTTCACAATCTTCACTACATCTCACTTCACAATCTTCACTACATCTCACTTCACAATCTTCAATACATCTCACTTCACAATCTTCACTACATCTCACTTCACAATCTTCATTACATCTCACTTCACAATCTTCACTACATCTCACTTCACAATCTTCACTACATCTCACTTCACAATCTTCACCACATCTGACTTCACAATCTTCACTACATCTCAATTCACAATCTTCACTACATCTAACTTCACAATCTTCACTAACACCATCCTTCATCACTACATATAACATCCATCATCACTACTTATAACACCATCCATCATCATCACTACATATAACACTATCCATCATCACTACATATAACACGATCCATCACCACTACATATGACACCATCCACCATCACTACATATAGAACCATCCATCACGACATATAACACCATCCGACATCACTACATATAACACCAACCATCATCACTACATATAACATCATGCATCATCGCTACATATAACACCATCCATCATCACTACATATAAAACCAACCTATCATCACTACATATAACATCATCCATCATCACTACATATAACACCATCCATCATCACTACATATAGAACCATCCTATCATCACTACATATAACACCATCCATCATCACTACATATAACACCATCGAACATCACTACATATAACACCACCCATCATCACTACATATAACATCATCCATCATCACTACATATAACTCTATCCATCATCACTACATATAACACCATCCAGCATCACTACATATAACACCAACCATCATCACTACATATAACATCATGCATCATCAATATATATATATAACACCATCCATCATCACTACATATATTACCCTCTTATCATCACTACATATATTACCCTCTTATCATCACTACATATAACACCATCCATCATCACTACATATTATAACACCATCCATCATCTTTACAAACACCATCCCTCTTTACTATAGTGATAAACAGAGCTTTATTTTGTTGTCAATTTCTTTAAATTCCAACCTTATTAAACCGTAATTTTTTCTGTATGGTCAAATTTTGATTTGATCTCAGTGAGAGAGCTGTTAGTGTCAGTACATCACAATGGTGTTCCGACGCACTGTATCGAAGGTGACTAAGGTGGAGGTGAAGCCTTGCCAGATGAAGGAGAAGGGCCCCCGATCTAACAAACTGCAGACCACAAAACACACTAAGACTCAAAACAACAAGACCCAAAACAACAAGAAGAAGAAGGAAACTACCACTTTCTGCCGTGTACAAAAGGACCAGTACCTGCCATGGGGAGACTACATCTTCACCGGGAAAAAGACACAAAAGAAGCGCTGAACCTACGCTTCTGATATTTAAAAATACTGTAATAAAAACATATTAATTGATTTTGTTTGTATTATTTATGCTTTTATTATTTTCATCTGTAAACGTGCTGTTTTGGGAATATATTTTGAGTTACATAATATTTAGGTACAGCAGTTTATTTCACTGTATCTACTTGTTTACCAAGTAACTGGACTTACAGTCTCCGATCGGGATCCTCAAAACAAATATTTGGCATCGAACTCCGTAAGTGAGCTTGTAATCTAGCCTGTAACTTACAGGACCTCAACACGATCAACCTGGATATAGTAGTCGCTATTTCCCGATTGCATGAAAAAAAATTAATAATATATGTTTTAATAATGCTTGTTAGACTTGTTTTATCATAGAATAATGAAGAAAATGTTTTGTACATAAACATACTAAAATACAATATTAGTTTTTTTTTTTACGACAAGAAGAGGCTTGGGTGTTCTATTTCTCGCTGAATGGAAGAGATGCAGCTTTTGCCTTCTTACAACTTTTCAAGTAATTTGTACCAAAATAGAAGATTTTTATTGTCCACATTTAGGGTATATTTTTTTTATGACTGAATAAACTTGCAGATAGACCTTATTAATGTGGTATAGCTGTAAATATCCTTCAGTAATGAAATCCAAATATGAGGTCAAGTGAACATTTTTGCTTAGACTCCGCTTTTGTTAGGACCAAGTTATAACAAGTTATTCTGCCAAGTATCCAATAAGTACCCATGACTCAGAGTTAAATAATACCTAACCTAATCTAAGTTCATCAAACTTAATAAAAAAAGTGGGGCAAAAAATAAGTGGTAAAGAAATTTTTTTCTCAGAAAAAGAATTATATTCAGAGGTTTTTTATCCGATACCTTCAGTCGTGATTATTTTGATGCAAAATTAGTAAAATGTATTTAACCTTAACACTACCTCACCTTACCTAATCTTACCTTACCTTATCTAACCTAACCTAATGTTACCTAACCTAACCAAGCCGCAACGCTCATGACACAATTGAGTTCTCTAGAAAGTTTTAATTTCATTTTCTTTTTTTAAAAATACATTTGCAGAGACAACAAACTTTTGATAATTATTTCTCCAACATATCTATAAATCTGTTGATGATATATAAATTTAGGATAGGTTAGGTTTTGTGTGATTAGGATAGGTTAGGCTAGTTTAGGATAGTCTAAGTTAGCTTAGGAAAGGCTAAGTTAGGTTACGATACACTAGGTTAGGTTTTAATCTGCATGATATTTTTACTGAACTTTTAAACGATGTTATAATCCTGGCAGCAGGGTATCGATCATGAAAATAACACTTTGGTAGTTATAACATTTGATAAAGTTTATTATTACTGTAACATGAAACAAATCACTATAGCTGTACTTATCAATCCAGTATTAAATCTGTATTATCTTTGACCATCGCTCATTGGCCAGCTTATCTCTGCACTGTTCTCTGATATAATAAAGTATTGGTGAATGGGAATATTAATCATTTGTGAGTCACTTACTATAAAGGAAATTGTAACGGATTCTATGGACAGTTGGGAATATTTTCACGGAATAAGTCGGAGTAACTCCCCTCTTGCCCAAAAGCGATCCAAGGAGTTAATTCACAGAGCGAAAATCTAGACGAGTCTTCCTTGTTTGTTTTAGGTCATAACAACGAAAAGTTTAATAATGTTTATTACAATGATTCAGGTTTTACTGTAATTCTTCTTTTTTATATTTTTAGTATTTTGTAGATTTTTTTTCACGCAGTTCATTTCTTGTTTAGATTCATTATTGCAATTATTTTTATTACAG
>NW_024715545.1:0-30000 GCF_018991925.1 Homarus americanus
CACCCATACCCCAGTGTGAGGGGCCCTGTGTCACTAGCTGGCTCCTCACCCATACCCCAGTGTGAGGCCCCTGTGGCTTCACTAGCTGGCCCCTCACCATACCCCAGTGTGTGAGGCCCTGTGTCACCCAGCTGGCCCCACCACAGCCCCCAGTGTGAGGCCCTGTGTCACCTGGGGGCTGGCCTCACCCATACCCCAGTGTGAGGTCCTTTCTGTGTCACCCAGCTGGCCTCACCCATACCCCAGTGTGGAGGCCCCTGTGTCACCAACTGGCCCTCACCACAGCCCCAGTGTGAGGCCCTTAGAAACACTAGCTGGCCTCACCATACCCCCAGTGTGAGGCCCCAGATCACTCAGCTGGCCTCACCATACCCCAGTGTGAGGCCCCAGGTGCTCAGCTGGCCCCCACACCATACCCCCAGTGTGAGGTCTCAGGTCACCCAGCTGGCCCTCACCCATACCCCCAGTGTGAGGCCCCAGGTGTCACCTGAAGCTGGCCTCACCATACCCCCAGTGAGGGGTCCCCAGGTCACTCAGCCATCCCCACGAGACCCCCCCAGTGTGAGTCCCAGTCGCGCCCAGCTGGCCTCACCCATACCCCAGTGTGGGAGGCCCCAGCTCACTCAGCTGGCCTCACCATACCCCAGTGTGAGGCCCTGTGTCACCCAGCTGGCCCCCACGGATAATTCCAAGTGTGAGGCCCTGTGTCACTCAGCTGGCCTCACCATACCCCCAGTGTGAGGCCCTGTGGCCACCAGCTGGTCTCACCCATACTCCCCCCCAGTGTGAGGCCCTGTGTCACTCAGCTGGCCCCTCACCCACAGCCCCCCAGTGTGAGGTCAGTGTCACCCAGCTGGCCCTCAGCCCACATCTGCAGTGTGAGGCCCCTGCCCAGCTGGCCCTCACCATACCCCCCCCAGTGAGGCCCCAGGTCACTCAGCTGGCCCCACCATACCCCCCAGTGTGAGGGGCCCCAGGTCACTCAGGCTGGCCCCACCATACCCCCCCCAGTGTGAGGCCACCAGTCATCTCACCATACCCCAGTGTGAGGCCCTCAGGTCACTCAGCTGGCCTCACCATACCCCCAGTGTGTGAGGCCCTGTGTCAATTAGCTGGCCTCACCATACCCAGTGTGAGGCCCGTGTCACTAGCTGGCCTCACTCCCCCAGTGTGAGGCCCCAGGTCACTCAGCTGGCCTCATTCACAGCCCCCAGTGTGAGTGTCCTGTGTCACCCAGCGGCCTCACCCATACCCCCAGTGTGAGGCCCTCAGGTCACTCAGCTGGCCTCACCACACCCCAGTGTGAGGCCCCTGTGTCACCAGGCTGGCCTCTACTCATACCCCAGTGTGAGGCCCTGTGTCACCAGCTGGCCTCACCATACCCCAGTGTGAGGCCCCAGGTTACTCAGCTGGCCCCCCACTATACCCCAAGTAAGTGTGAGGCCTCAGGTTTCACTGGGGGCTGGCCTCCCACCATACCCCAGCAGTGTGAGGCCCCACTAGCTATCTCTCACCATACCCCAGTGAGGTCTCTGTGTCACTCAGCTGGCCCTCACCCCATGCTACCCCCAGTGTGAGTCCCTGTGTCACTCAGCTGGCCCCCACCATACCCCAGTGTGAGGCCCTGTGTCACTAGCTGGGCCCCCACCATGCTGACCCCAGTGTGAGGCCCCAGGTCACCAGCTGGCCTCACCATACCCCCAGTGAGGCCCCAGGTCACTCAGCTGGCCTCACCATACCCCAGTGGAGGGCCCCTGTGTCACTCAGCTGGCCTCACCATACCCCCAGTGTGGTCTCAGGCTCACCAGCCGGCCTCACCGATACTCCCCAGGCAGGGGAGGCCCCAGGTCACCCAGTTGGCCTCACCATACTCCTGTGCGGAGGCCCTGTGTTCTTCCAGCTGGCCTCACCAAGACCGTGTGAGGCCCTCAGGTCACTCAGCTGGCCTCACCATAACCCAGTGTGAGGCCCCAGTCACCAGCTGGCCTCACCATAACCCCAGTGTGAGGCCCCAGAACACTCAGTTGGCCTCACCCATACCCCCCAGTGTGAGGCCCTGTGTCACTCAGCTGGCCTCACCATACCCCAGTGTGAGGCCCTGTGTCACTCAGCTGGCCTCACCATACCCCAGTGTGAGGCCCTGTGTCACTCAGCTGGCCTCACCATACCCCAGTGTGAGGCCCTGTGTCACTCAGCTGGCCTCACCATACCCCCAGTGTGAGGCCCTGTGTCACTCAGCTGGCCTCACCATACCCCAGTGTGAGGCCCTGTGTCACTCAGCTGGCCTCACCATACCCCAGTGTGAGGCCCTGTGTCACTCAGCTGGCCTCACCATACCCCAGTGTGAGGCCCTGTGTCACTCAGCTGGCCTCACCATACCCCAGTGTGAGGCCCTGTGTCACTCAGCTGGCCTCACCATACCCCAGTGTGAGGCCCTGTGTCACTCAGCTGGAGGGTTTCACTAAGCTGCTTGAGACGGCTAGATTCACTCAAGAGATCCTTTGATACCCAGCTAAAGTGACAGGCCTACACTGATCGGTTCAATGGTGACAATAGCCACCCTCAATCATCAATGGCAGTCTCAAACGGCAGTCAATCTCTCACAGTCATCACTCTCACAGTCAGTCTCTCACAGTCAGTCTCTCCCAGTCAATCTCTCACTGTTAGATCTAGTTAACTTTACCACTGGCCTATCTAAACCCTGTCTGAGATTGAATGAGACTTACTTGTTATACTGTAATAGCTCAACACAGGTGAACTAGACCACGTGACTGTTTCTGTGGACGGACGCGCAGGGATGTGGTGTAGGTCTAATCGCCAGCCAGCGTCGCGTCCCCCCCAAGGCGTTAGCTTAGGCCTAGTGATATATTTTCCACCTAACTAATAACTCCTTGGGACACCCGTAACATTATTCAGACTCATAAATGATCTATAATAATTCCAAATTCAATAATAATCCCTTAACTTCATAAATCGCATCATTATTAATTCGGTAAATTATATCTAATATCACATAGGCCTAGTTCCCCACACCTTGAAGGCCTAGTATAGCCAATGGCGCCGTGTTTGAAATGACATTGAAATTTCTGAATATATATAACCACAAGGAAAGTGCTAACCGTGGTAACATGTTCTTATTACCACCATACTATTGTACTATTGATACTAAGTGTTCCATAATACTTCCTTGAGATAAATGTATAGTATATATCAGGTGCCTTAAAGAGAGCTCTGGTCCTCAACTGGGGAAGACTATTAATGGTTGGGGAGGACTATTAATGGTTGGGGAGGACTATTAATGGTTGGGGAGGACTATTAATGGTTGGGGAGGACTATTAAGGGTTGGGGAGGACTATTAAGGGTTGGGGAAGACTATTAATGGTTGGGGAAGACTATTAATGGTTGGGGAGGACTATTAATGGTTGGGGAGGACTATTAATGGTTGGGGAGGACTATTAATGGTTGGGGAGGACTATTAAGGGTTGGGGAGGACTATTAAGGGTTGGGGAAGACTATTAATGGTTGGGGGGGACTATTAATGGTTGGGGAGGACTATTAATGGTTGGGGAGGACTATTAATAGTTGGGGGAGACTATTAATGGTTGGGGAGGACTATTAATGGTTGGGGGGACTATTAACGGTTGGGGAAGACTATTAATGGTTGGGGAAGACTATTAATGGTTGGGGAAGACTATTAATGTTGGGGAAGACTATTAATGGTTGGGGGAAGACTATTAATGGTTGGGGGGACTACACGGTTGGGGAGGACTATTAATGGTTGGGGAGGACTATTACTGGTTGGGGGGGACTATTAATGGTTGGGGAGGACTATTAATGGTTGGGAGGACTATTAATGGTTGGGAGGACTATTAATGGTTGGGGAGGAATTATTAATGGTTAGGGACTATTAATGGTTGGGGAAGACTATTAATGGTTGGGAAGACTATTAATGGTTGGGGAAGACTATTAATGGTTGGGAAGACTATTAATGGTTGGGGAAGACTATTAATGGTTGGGGAGGACTATTAATGGTTGGGGAAGACTATTAATGGTTGGGGAGGACTATTAAGGGTTGGGGAAGACTATTAAGGGCTGGGGAAGACTATTAAGGGCTGGGGAGGACTATTAATGGTTGGGGAGGACTATTAAGGGTTGGGGAAGACTATTAATGGTTGGGGAAGACTATTAATGGTTGGGGAAGACTATTAATGGTTGGGGAAGACTATTAATGGTTGGGGAGTATTATAAATGTTGGGGATGGGAAGGCTTGGGGAAAGGCTGGGGAGGAATATTAGTGTATAGGGAGGGTGGGAGGATGGGAGGGTGGGAGGAGACAGCCCGCCTGCCCCACACACCCGCGCCGCGTCTTCTGAACCAAGTCTTCAACAGCAACTCCTAAGAAGGGTTGTTGAGCTGAACATTAGCTATAGCACGTCATAAGTTGGAGAGTGCCTAGAAGACTTGTGATTGGTTGATGAGTACCGCCAAAAAGATGACGTCACAGATTGCTGAGTGTCCATAGATGCTGTGATTGGTTGTTGGAGACAGGCAAAATATGACGTCACACTTTGAAGAATTTCTAGAGATGATTGGTTATTGAGGACATCCAATAAGATGACGTTTCAGGTTGGCGATTTTCTAGAGACACTGTGATTGGCTGATTAGGACCTCCTACAAGATGATGTCACAAGTTTGTGAGTGACTAGATAGACTGTGATTGGCTGTTCAGGACCACACACAAGATGACGTCACAAGGTAGAGAATGTCTAGACATGATTGGTTGTAGAGGACCCAACAATATTACGTCAATTTGACGTCACAGGCTGAAGATTAAATGTGATTGGTTGTTGCTCTACCCTCCTATTAGATGACGTCATATATATATATCGATAATGAATGCATGTTTTTTAATAATAATAATGCAGTATATTATTATTATTAAGAGATAATATATTATACTTACGACTCTTATACAACAAAATACTGAATTATTTACGTCAACTGAGAAATAATTTAGACGTTGATTGATACGAACCTAAACCATCAAGTGCTCATGGTGTAGTGGTTATCACATCTGTCTAACACACAGAAGGTCCCAGGTTCGATCCCTGGTGAGCACAAGAGTTTTATCTCACTTTCTTTAACTCACTTTCTCTCTCTCTCTCTCTCTCAATAGGGGATACGAACCTGTGTCACCAAGTGCTCATGGTGTAGTGGTTATCACATCTGTCTAACACACAGAAGGTCCCAGGTTCGATCCCTGGTGAGCACAAGAGTTTTATCTCACTTTCTTTAACTCACTTTCTCTCCCCTCTCTCTCTCTTTCTCTCAATAGGGGATACGAACCTGTGTCACCAAGTGCTCATGGTGTAGTGGTTATCACATCTGTCTAACACACAGAAGGTCCCAGGTTCGATCCCTGGTGAGCACAAGAGTTTTATCTCACTTTCTTTCTTTAACTCACTTTCTCTTCTCTCTCTCTCTTTCTCTCAATAGGGGATACGAACCTGTGTCACCAAGTGCTCATGGTGTAGTGGTTATCACATCTGTCTAACACACAGAAGGTCCCAGGTTCGATCCCTGGTGAGCACAAGAGTTTTATCTCACTTTCTTTCTTTAACTCACTTTCTCTCTCTCTCTTTCTCTCAATAGGGGATACGAACCTGTGTCACCAAGTGCTCATGGTGTAGTGGTTATCACATCTGTCTAACACACAGAAGGTCCCAGGTTCGATCCCTGGTGAGCACAAGAGTTTTATCTCACTTTCTCTAACTCACTTTCTCTCCCTCTCTCTCTCTCTCTGTGGTGGTATGAGGTTTATCTGTGGTTTATCTGTGGTGGTATGAGGCTTATCTATGGTGGTATGAGGCTTATCTATGGTGGTATGAGGCTTATCTGTGGTGGTATGAGGCTTATCTGTGGTGGTATGAGGTTTATCTGTGGTGGTATGAGGTTTATCTGTGGTGGTATGAGGCTTATCTGTGGTGGTATGAGGCTTATCTGTGGTGGTATGAGGCTTATCTGTGGTGGTATGAGGCTTATCTGTGGTGGTATGAGGCTTATCTGTGGTGGTATGAGGCTTATCTGTGGTGGTATGAGGTTTATCTGTGGTGGTATGAGGCTTATCTGTGGTGGTATGAGGCTTATCTGTGGTGGTATGAGGCTTATCTGTGGTGGTATGAGGCTTATCTGGTGGTGGTATGAGGCTTATCTGTGGTGGTATGAGGCTTATCTGTGGTGGTATGAGGCTTATCTGTGGTGGTATATCTGTGGTGGAGGTTTATCTGTGGTGGTATGAGGCTTATCTGTGGTGGTATGAGGCTTATCTGTGGTGGTATGAGTATCTGTGGTGAGGCTTATCTGTGGTGGTATGAGGCTTATCTGTGGTGGTATGAGGCTTATCTGTGGTGGTATGAGGCTTATCTGTGGTGGTATGAGGCTTATCTGTGGTGGTATGAGGCTTATCTGTGGTGGTATGAGGCTTATCTGTGGTGGTATGAGGCTTATCTGGTGGTGGTATGAGGCTTATCTGTGGTGGTATGAGGCTTATCTGTGGTGGTATGAGGCTTATCTGTGGTGGTATGAGGCTTATCTGTGGTGGTATGAGGTTTATCTGTGGTGGTATGAGGTTTATCTGTGGTGGTATGAGGCTTATCTGTGGTGGTATGAGGCTTATCTGTGGTGGTATGAGGCTTATCTGTGGTGGTATGAGGCTTATCTGTGGTGGTATGAGGCTCAGCTCTGCCTTACTAAACCATTGGGAGGTTTTACCATACATTCCTTTGGTATTTGTATTTTCGTATTTTCATCTACAGTTTCTTTATTATTGCGTTTATTAGTCCTTATTTTATCCATACTTGTGCGAAAATGTGTGAAGAATAGATGGTAATAAAGGGGAGAATGTGGTAGAAGGAATAACTGAGAGAAAACGAAAAAAGATAAAAAAAACTATTTCATAATCTGGCAATGTTTGGGTTAATGACGTAGTTAATTCATGTTTAATTTACTACCACGAACGAGAATGTAATATTTGTTTTTATTTTTGTTTATTGATATTAATCTATTTTAACCTATCTTAATGGTATAATTATGATAGTTAGGATAGTTAGGGGTAGTTTTATTTATTATATTTATATATGGGGATTAAATTATATATCAAAATAGTGATTTGTTTAGTGTTCGTGATGGAGTTTGAACATCGGCCGTCCTAAACTCGTGATGGGGGTGTAGGAGGGAGGAACGGGCCGACATATATATAGATAATTTTTCCTTCAGTGCTTGACGGTGTTCACAGGTGTATACTACCGTACTACTGAGCTCTTGCGGTACACTAAACGATCTATCTTAAGATTTTAGTCGTTCAGTGTTCATATATGTTCACTAGACCAGTTAAATATATGGTGTAAAGTGTTCATATTTATCCAGTAGAACCATTGAATAATATATCTGTATAAATTAATATATTCTAGATTAATTTATAAAGTGCTGTTTGTTACGTCATTGTTCAGTGTTCAAAGCTACTGTGAACAATGTTGAATTTCTTGCTAGGACTCAGGGGTTCAGATAGCCACGAGGGGACTAAACAGGGCACTAAAGGGGACGATAGGCACTTGAAGCCCCCAAGACGCTGTTGTTGTAAGGGCGGACATAGCCCTAGCAGGTACCACAAGCCCCATAAAAGCCCCAATAGACCCTCGGGGCTGAGTGGACGCCGTAGCCCCTGTTGTCATCGTAGTCTGAGTCGCAATCATAGCCCCGTTGATGATTTGGACGCCGGTGGACACAGCAGTAGTGTTGATCGCGTTTCAATGGGACGTCAAAGTCGTTCTGGTAGCCCCTGTGGACATCCTGGAGTAAGTGGACATCAGGGGAGAAGTAGACGTCGTAGTTTAAGTGGACATCGCGAGACAAGTGGACAACTGGAGAGAAGTAGACGCCGTAGTTCAAGTGGACACCATGAACCAAGTCGACATCCTGACCCAAGTCGACACGAAGAACCAAGAAGACGTCATAGTTCAAGTGGACACCATGAACCAAGTGGACATCCTGACCCAAGTGGACATGAGGAACCAAGAAGACGTCACAGTTCAAGTGGACACCATGAACCAAGTGGACATCCTGACCCAAGTCGACATGAGGAATCAAGAAGATGTCACAGTTCAAGTGGACATCCTGACCCAAGTGGACATCCTGACCCAAGTCGACATGAGGAACCAAGAAGACGTCACAGTTCAAGTGGACATGAGGAACCAAGAAGACGTCACAGTTCAAGTGGACACCATGAACCAAGTGGACACCAAGAGAGTAGACGTCATAGTTCATGTGTTATTCCTATCCTAAATATCCTTCTGGCGCCCACTGGACACCATGACCTCATCAGACGACACAGTTCAGTTGAATCACTCGCCCCAAGTGGACACCTCACGCCCACTGGACATCAAGAACTGAGTAGACGTCACAGCTCAGTTGAATCACCCGCCTCTAGTGGACACCTCACGCCCACTGGACATCAAGAACTGAGTAGACGTCACAGCTCAGTTGAATCACCCGCCTCTAGTGGACACCTCACCCCAAATGGACACCCAGAACTCACTAGACGTCACAGCTCAGTTGGAAAAAACGGACGTCACTGCCATCACGGACATCGTTGCCTACGCCGCGGATTACACGGACACCACGCAAAATAAGGACACCCTCTGGACACCTTCCTGACCTCCTATTTCTCAATCAATAGACGGAACTGAAGCAGAAATAATAACAAGAATAATAATAGCAATAATAATTAAAATAGCAATAATAACGTTGTAATAGCAATAGTTGTGTTTGGGTTTAATTAATATTTTGTGTAGTTACGAATATCTGAAGAGATTTAGGTTATGTAAGTATAGATGCTTATGTGTACCAGTGTCTGTATGTGTGTACTGAATATGTATGTGTATATATATGTATGTATGTCTGAATTAAAATATGTATATTTAGTTTAGATTTTGCTGTCATATTTTTTAGTTACGTTTTCAAAGCATTTATAAAAGGATAGATTATTGCCTTGTATACAAATTAATTAACTAATGTATTATTGTATTATATAAATCGTTCTTTAGGCATTAATTCTGTAGCGTGTAGTTTGTGTTCTGTAGTTTTATCAGGTTGTTAGAGTTCTGTAATAGTTATTTGGTTGATTACAGTAATTACATAAGTCCCCTTGATATGGTTTTCTATATTGAGTTAATTACAGAAAATGGGGAAGTTAGGTGTTTCTTTACCTGTCTTCATTCTGTTACCTCATCCAATTACGGTCAATATCAATAACTACCCTTAATTACTCATAAACAACTGACAGACAGGTGTTTACCCCCAATTAACAGGCTTCACCTATTGTCCTGAGGTGGAACTATAGGAAGGGGGGTTAATCTTCAGGTGATTTGTATGATAAACTAAACTATGTATGTATGGTTTAGCTTCAATAAATTATATCTATTCAGTAAAATGTTGTTTATTTTTTACCTATGTGTATATACTTTACGTACACAGGTAAACGTGCTTAAGAAGACGTACACAGGTAAACGTACATATGTAGAGGCTCGGCTTTCACCAGGAGCCAAAAATAAAGAAAGTCTGTACGTCTCTCTCTCTCTCTCTCTCTTTCTTTCACTCTCTCTTTCTCACTCTCTCTCTCTCTCTTTCACTCTCTTTCTTTCTCTCTCACTCTCTCTCTTTCTCTCTCTCTCTCATTTAGGTCCTTTACGAGGCGTCAATTAAATTAATTTATGTCTCTTGAGTGTAAAAAAAAACACCTCAGTCACGTGTGTGTGTGTGGAAGTGTGCACATGTATGTCTATTGAGCTGTGTGCATATGTGGAGTGTATGTGTGTGTTGAGATGTGTGTGTATGTATGTATGTATGTGTGTGTGTGTGGATAAGTGCCAGCGCCCCCCTCATAACTTGTAAGCTGTCTCGGGGTCATGCCAAGAGAGCCTCGAGTTTTTGTGGGAATCTTTTTATAGACAGACAGACAGACAGAGAGAGACAGACAGACAGACACACAGAGAGACAGACACACAGAGAGACAGACAGACAGACAGACACAGACAGACAGACATACAGCAATAATCAGGAAATAATAATTACTGACTAAATAAAACTCAAATCACCAGTTTCTCTTTTATAGAATATATTTATAATCTTCACTACATTAAAAACACATTTAAATATTTCTCGTTAATATATAAGTTTAGTCACAACTTGAAGTATTTATGACACGGAAAAAAAATTGAGAAAAAAAATAGCCGCCTTATTTTTACAGTTGAACCTCTATATAGCGGACTAGAGAGGAAAGTTCGTTATATTGAGGGTTTGTTAGATGTGGAACCTCCATATAATGAACTATATAGAGATGAGAGTCCATTATATCAAGGGTCCATTAGATGTGAAACCTCCATACAACGAACTATATAGAGATTAAAGTCCATTATATCAAGGTTTTACAGTATAGCTTAAACACCTATAATAAATCCTCTGTGTTTGTTTGTTTGTTTTAATGTTTTTTTTACAAGATGTTGTTTGTAAATTTGGTTCCTATGTTAAACCGTTTGTACTTCTTTAATAATTCTCTATGGTAAATTATTGTTATTATGTTAAACTCTGTCTCATTTAGTTAATATTTGGTTATACATACATACATACATACATACACCTACAAATATACATACTTATACACACATACTCATGAATACATACATACACACATACACCCACTCACTTCCCCCATTTGAAATCGCCAACAAACTCCTGAAATACAAGGAGTTTGCAGTCGAACTTGCCACCCCCCTCTGTTCTATTATTAATGCATCCCTCAGACAAAGCAAATGCCCTAATGAATGGAAAACCGCATTTGTCACCCCCATCCCCAAGGTCACCACCCCACAGTCCCCTAACGACCTCAGGCCAGTTGCCATTACCCCCATACCCAGTCTACTTTGTGAGGACTGTGTTTTTGAGTGGGCATTTGCCAGTATCTATCAGTCAATTGATCCACAGCAATTTGGCAATATGAGGACCTCCTCTACATCACACTGCTTGGTGAGCTTTCTGGATTTTCTGCACAAAAACTTGCAGAAACGTAAGACATCACTGGCCGTTGCCCTTGTGGACTTCAGGAAGGCCTTTGACCTTGTTGATCACTGTACAGTTATTAACAAGGCCATTGCACTAGGGCTGCCCACCAACCTGGTCTCATGGCTCACTGATTTCTTGAGTGGACGTCATCAGGCAGTCCACCTGCGGTGTTCCCCAGGGGACCAAGATGGGACCACTGTGCTTCCTCATCCTGATCAATGACGCTCTGTCAGACACTCCTCACAGGTGGAAGTACATGGATGACTGCACTGTGGGGGTTACAGTGGACAACACCTCACCAGACTACTCATCGCTACAAGGCACCCTGGACAGGCTACAGTCATGGGCTACGGAGAACAAGGTCACCATCAACCACACCAAAACTGTAGTCATGCACATCAATACCGCCACCACTCCAGTGCAAGCCCCAGCAGTCACAGTGGGTGCCCATCCTCTCCAGCTGGTGCAGTCTGCCAAACTCCTGGGTGTTACCATAGACTACAAACTGGACTGGAAGGCCCATGTAAATAACACAATCAAGGCAGCCTCGTACCGACTCTACGACGACTTAGGTCACTTGGGACACCCACGCCAGAGCTGAGGACCATCTACAACGCCTTTATTCTCCCCAAACTAACGTATGCGTCACCAGCCTGGTCGTCTTCTCTCAACTCCACCCAACATCGTCAGCTAGAGAAGGTACAGAAAAGGGCCTGCAGAATCATGCTCGGCGCAGAATACTCCGGCTACACCAACGCTCTCTCCACCCTGGAGGTGCCATCCTTCAGTGACCTCCACCACCAAGCACTGGAAAGGTTTGGCAGCCAACTAATGCACCACCCTCGTCATTGCCACCTCCTGCCACCTGCAGCCCCCCACCCACCTCGCGCAGTCCGCCACTACAACAAAATTCAGCCCATAAGAGCAGCACCATCCCATCTATTGTTAAAACAACTCCTGTACTGTACAGCCCTGTAAATGTATTCAATGCATATCATTATGTCTAAATCAAATGTAAGTCTGTATATTTTCAGCAACACACACACACACACTTTTAATATTTGGTTAACAACAGAGGTGACCCCATACACAAGGTGTTAGTAGACTATCACCACTAACACCTTCACTACAGGGACGACACTTTTAATATTTGGTTAACAACCGAGGTGACCCCATACACAAGGTGTTAGTAGACTATCACCACTAACACCTTCACTACAGGGACGACACTTTTAATATATGGTTAACAACAGAGGTGACCCCATACACAAGGTGTTAGTAGACTATCACCACTAACACCTTCACTACAGGGACGACACTTTTAATATATGGTTAACAACAGAGGTGACCCCATACACAAGGTGTTAGTAGACTATCACCACTAACACCTTTACGACACTTTTAATATATGGTTAACAACAGAGGTGACCCCATACACAAGGTGTTAGTAGACTATCACCACTAACACCTTCACTACAGGGACGAAAATTTTAATATTTGGTTAACAACCGATGATTTTATTCAGCTCAGAGGTGACCCCCATACACAGGGAGTCAATATAAACGCAAATCACCACTTACGACCCACACAAAACCACGAACAAATAACAAATAAACAATAACAATGGAAAAACAATTAAAGATACCAAACAATAATAAAAGACTTTCGTAATATATCAAGACGAGTTTGACCAAATATAAAATACACTATTATTTTTAAAACAATATAATGATGAGGTCAGATGATAAGACGTTTGAAATGGTATGTAGCACCAGTGGTAAACCCAGGGTGGTTATAGGGGCAGGTCACGTTGGCTCTTGGTTAGGTTAGGTTAGGGTAGGGGTGGGGCAGGGCAGGGCAGGGTAGGGTAGGGTAGTGGTAGGGTAGTGGTAGGGCAGGGTAGGGCAGGGCAGGGTTGAGGTAAGTCAGATTTGCTTGAAGTAGGTTAGATGAGGCAGAAATGTTTACAAGGAAATAATTCTTATTAGACATTATGCCCAGACGAGGCAGAAACGCTTACAGGGAAATAATGATAAATTAAACATTATGCCCAGACGAGGCAGAAATGTTTACGAGGAATTAGTGATAAATTAAACATTATGCCCAGACGAGGCAGAAATGTTTACGAGGAATTAGTGATAAATTAAACATTATGCCCAGACGAGGCAGAAATGTTTACGAGGAATTAGTGATAAATTAAACATATTTCTACTAATAAATTGGTTTTAATATGTCCTATACACGGAAATTTTTATGTTCAAGACCTCGATATAATGGATATTGTCTGTTAAAGTGAGGTTTCGCATCTAAAGGACCCTCGATATAATGAACTCCCTCTATCAACACACACACACACACATACACATACATACATACACACACATACATACATACATAAACATACACACACATACATACATACATAAACTCACACATACATACATACATAAACACTCACATACATACACACACATACGCTCAGTTAATATAGTATACAATATACACAAAATGTATGATTAAATGTATACACCATGACATATATTGGTTGAAACTGTATGAACATTCGTAGTAAAAAACCCAACATTCTCCTAACATCCGGCGGACCCGAACACAACAACCACACAATGTTGTTATCACCCGAACATTCAACTAACCTCGGCTTCGTTTATATTATTTCAACATAAAGTCTGTGTTTTAATATATTGTGTTAGTTGTTGTAATATTGGTTTTAATTATTTTAGGGTTTATTTACAGTCGAGGGAAGTTTTACGATGGGTTCTTCTCCGACGTGACTTTTGTGTTTTAAGTAGACTGGATTCCATACATGTTGGCTTATTTCTTGTACTATACTAGTCTTTAAAATAAATTATTCCAATATTCTTAGATCATACGGATTCCTTCCTAACGCACTAATGCTAAACGAATCTTTACAGCACGATATCCATGGAATTAAATTAATCCCTTTCGTATTGCAAGAACTGCCTGGAAATTAATAAAACTCCGCAGAAACAAATATTTAAGGGGTTGTTTACATAATGACACTATTATTATGGGTAAAATCTTAGCCTTAATGTACTCTCTCTCTCTCTCTCTCTCTCTCTCTCTCGTCCGTCAAAATTCCGTAAAGCATAAATAAGAACGATCATATTTATGCTGTCGCTCGGTGTACGACGAAATTTTTATTTTGGCAACGGAAACCTTTTATAAATATCGAGACCCCCCAAGCGTGTACACTGCAATATGGCGTTCGTAAAGACGTTATGACCCAAAGCAGTGACGTTAGGGCATTACACGACTCACGAATGTTTATCTTAGAGACGGAATCCTTTCGTAAATCGTGAATTATTTGTGTATTATCAAATCACGACTTTCAAAACACCAAATTATAGGGTCGTTCCAAGTCAATATTCCGTGAAGTGAAATCCTTAAAATAATTAACAATAACAATATGCTAACGACCGAGAACCAACGACAGAACGATGATTTATGGAGACACGTTTCCCCCGAGATAAAATATGGTCACTTGGTTAATACAATAGTTTAAATATATAGATCCTTTATGTTGATTTAATTACCTAACTTAAATGTTTCAGCCCACTGAGATGAACTAACCTGACCTGACCTGACCTAACCACGAAAATATAAATCATTAAAGGTCTTAAATAAACACTAAGGTGAAAATTATCCACTAAATAAATATATGGCAGCGTTTTGGCTCTGAAGACATTATGACACACAGACAAGCACTGAGAAAATGGTCAAACTTACGACTATACTTGGATTAACCTTACCTAACCCAACCCAACTTAATCCAGTCTAATGCATTCTAACCTGACCTAAACCAACCCAATATAATATATAACTTAACCTAATCTAACCCAACCCAACTTAATCCAGTCTAATGCATTCTAACCTGACCTAAACCAACCCAATATAATATATAACTTAACCTAATCTAACCCAACCTAACTTAATCCAGTCTAATGCATTCTAACCTGACTTAAACCAACCCAATATAATATATAACTTAACCTAATCTAACCCAACCCAACCTAACCTAACCAAGACAGGCCATCGCACTCCTTCCGAGCACTAGACCCACTACAAGGGAAATTATTATACGATTAATTATATATACAGTGTACATATATAATAATGGCAGTACTGTATTAATTATATGTTAAAATATATTAGAAGAATTAAATGAAAGTCTATGAGACCTTTCCCACACCCCATAGTAGAAATTCTAATGTCTTAAACACTTTATTTTACAGTAGATATTCAATGTCTAACTTTATTTTACCATAGTAGAAATTCCTTTGTCTTGAACACTTTATTTTACACCCCATAGTAGAAATTCCATTGTCTCTAACACTTTATTTCCACATAGTAGAAATTCCTTTGTCTTGAACACTTTATTTTACACCCATAGTAGAAATTCCATTGTCTCTAACACTTTATTTTACACTCATAGTAGAAATTTTGTCTTGAACACTTTATTTTACATAGTAGAAATTCTTGTCTTGAACACTTTTTACCCATAGTAGAAATTCTTTTGTCTTGAACACTTTATTTTACACCCCATAGTAGAAATTCTAATGTCTCGAACACTTTATTTTACACCCCATAGTAGAAATTCCATTGTCTCGAACACTTTATTTTACACCCCATAGTAGAAATTCCATTGTCTCGAACACTTTATTTTACACCCCATAGTAGAAATTCCTTTGTCTTGAACACTTTATTTTACACCCCATAGTAGAAATTCCTTTGTCTCGAACACTTTATTTTACACCCCATAGTAGAAATTCCATTGTCTCGAACACTTTATTTTAACACTTTATTTTACACCCCATAGTAGAAATTCCTTTGTCTTGAACACTTTATTTTACACCCCATAGTAGAAATTCCATTGTCTCGAACACTTTATTTTACACCCCATAGTAGAAATTCCTTTGTCTTGAACACTTTATTTTACACCCCATAGTAGAAATTCCTTTGTCTTGAACACTTTATTTTACATCCCATAGTAGAAATTCTAATGTCTTGAACACTTTATTTTACACCCCATAGTAGAAATTCCTTTGTCTCGAACACTTTATTTTACACCCCATAGTAGAAATTCCTTTGTCTCGAGCACTTTATTTTACACCCCATAGTAGAAATTCCTTTGTCTTGAACACTTTATTTTACACCCCATAGTAGAAATTCCTTTGTCTCGAGCACTTTATTTTACACCCCATAGTAGAAATTCCTTTGTCTTGAACACTTTATTTTACACCCCATAGTCGAAATTCCATTGTCTCGAACACTTTATTTTACACCCCATAGTAGAAATTCTAATGTCTCGAACACTTTATTTTACACCCCATAGAAGGAATTAATTTTCTCGAACACTTTATTTTACACCCCATAGTAGAAATTCCATCCTTCGAACACTTAACTACACCCCATAGGGATTATATCCTTCCCACGAGTCAACCAACTAATGCTGCAGCCCTTTCGTATGCCCCTTATGGTAAATTCTAAGTCACGAATATGCCAAGTTAGTGAATTAATGCTCCCGTTTTCGTATGCCCCTTATGGTAAATTCTAAGTCACGAATATTCCGAGTTAGTGAATTAATGCTGGCCTTTCGTATGCCCCCTTTTTGGTAAATTCTAAGTCACTAATATGCCGAAGTTAGTGAAGTGGGATGCTCCCGTTGCATGACCCTTATGGTAAATTCTAAGTCACGTAATATGCCGAAGTTAGTGAAGTAATGCTCCTGTTTTCTGTATGCCCCTTATGGTAAATTGCTCAATATACCGAAGTTAGTGAAGTAATGCTCCCCGTTTTCGTGATGCCCCTTATGGTAAATTTAAGTCACGAATATTCCGAAGTTAGGTGAAGTAATGCTCCTGTTTCAGATGCCCCTTATGGTAAATTCTAAGTCACGTAATATTCCTCGAAGTTAGTGAAGTAATGCTCTGCTGTATGCCCCTTATGGTAAATTCTAAGTCACGAATATGCCAAGTTAGTGAATTAATGCTCCCGTTTTCGTATGCCCCTTATGGTAAATTCTAAGTCACGAATATTCCGAGTTAGTGAATTAATGCTGGCCTTTCGTATGCCCCCTTTTTGGTAAATTCCCGTACAGTATTTACCAAAGGCACGAAAGTTGTATTTTTATGGTGTGTGGAGAGAGAGAGAGAGAGAGAGAGAGAGAGAGAAAAAACTAAATAAAATAAAATAAAAATAATTAATAAAAAAAATAATAATAATAACTAAATAATATACCCAAATAAACGTAAACACAAACAAACCCCATTAATACTGACGGCACGTTACTTATTGTCTTAAGAGTCTCGATATATGATACGACGGAACCTCTATATAATGGACTGACCTCTTACTGTTCGTTATATAGAGGTTGCATAGTTAACGGACCTTGATATAATGGACTGACCTCTTACTGTTCGTTATATAGAGGTTTTATAGTTAACGGACCTTGATATAATGGACTGACCTCTTACTGTTCGTTATATAGAGGTTTTATAGTTAACGGACCTTGATATAATGGACTGACCTCTTACTGTTCGTTATATAGAGGTTTTATAGTTAACGGACCTTGATATAATGGACTGACCTCTTACTGTTCGTTATACAGAGGTTAACAGTCACTTAATAAACTGTATACATCTCTACGTTACAGACAGTCAACAGTCCAACAGTCAACAACAAATACAGTAATTAACAAAAATAATCAACCAGTCAAGGCACAGTTCTTCAGTGTGTTTGTTCCTAGTCTATGGTCCCTTCTCCTCCTCTTCCTCCTAGCCCTCTTCCTCCTAGCCCTCTTCCTCCTAGCCCTCTTCCTCCTAGCCCTCTTCCTCCTAGCCCTCTTCCTCCTAGCCCTCTTCCTTCTAGCCCTCTCTTCATAATCCCACCCCTCCCTACCTCCTTCCCCACTTGTTCCTAGTCTATGGTCCCTTCTCCTCCTCTTCCTCCTATCCCTCTTCCTCCACCTATCCCTCTTCTTCCACCTATCCCTCTTCTTCCTCCTATCCCTCATAATCCCCTCCCTACCCCCCAGCAGGTCACAGAGGGATGAGGTTGATCACAGGTTAAGTTAACTCAAATGGCGTCTCTCTCTCTCTCTCTCCTGGGTTAAAAACGTTACTTAATATTTATATAATCTGGTTAATAATGATCTGGGACTATTGTGTGATGTGTTAGGGTAGAGATGTGTGTGTGTGGAGTGTGTGAGACAGGTGTGTAACAGGTGTGAGACGCATATGGCAGGCACAGAAAGCAACTACATTACTGTACAGGCAAATCCTTCAGTCATCAAATAACCTTTAAAATACTATAACACAAGGTTCATTATTGCATCCCATCTATGTACTGTCTCTTATGACCTTATACACTTCAAAGAACCTAAAATAATGCAGTAATTACTAAAAAAAATAACCTAACCCTAAAGAAATAATCGTCATAGTTCAATAACGTTCTGAGAAAATACCGTAAAAATGACAATAACGTCGAGTTAAAAAAAAATCACTAAACTCCGAAATATTGAGGAATTACCATCAAAGAGCATCACATCGTAAAAAAAAAATAACATTTAAGTTCCGAAACATTTAAAAAAATTACCTAAGATAACGAAAATAACATCGAGAAGTCAAAAAAGAAATCCCAAAGTTCCGAAACATTTAAAAAATTACCTAAAATAACGAAAATAACACCGAGAAGTCAAAAAAGACATCCCCAAAATTCCGAAACATTGATAAATTACCTTAAAATAACGAAAATAACATCGAGTCAAAAAGACATCCCCAAAATTCGAAACATTGATAAATTACCTTAAAATCACAATGACACATCCCCCAAAAATAACTTCAATATTAGTCAGCATTCGAGAAAAATATGTTCTTCATAAAATGTTGCAAAAATACCTAACACTTCATATTAATCTAAGCATGGGCTGCTACCCGCTTGAGTTTGGCTTCCCGTTTTGTTTGTTTTAGTGAGTCGAGGTGTGTGTAGGTCGTGTATGTCAATGGCTACCACACACACACACATGCACGCACACCAGACCCTCCCAGACTGACAGATAGCCCCACACACCTGACCCTCCCAGACAGACAGATAGCCACACACACACCAGACCCTCCCAGACTGACAGATAGCCACACACACCTGGCCCTCCATGACAGACAGATAGCCACACACACCTGACTCTCCAAGACAGACAGACAGACAGACACACCCAAGACTATATAGCCTCACGTCCAAACTTACCATAATAAATCTCTTATATAATACACTACTGTATCTCTCATTGTATAATTTTATAAAAATATAGTTGCATTTTCCCTCACCATTGTAACGACCAGATTATTGTGGTAGTCTTTGGCCAGTGACAGTAGTCTTTGGCCAGTGACAGTAGTCTTTGGCCAGTGAGAGTAGTCTTTGGCCAGTGACAGTAGTCTTTGGCCAGTGACAGTAGTCTTTGGCCAGTGAGAGTAGTCTTTGGCCAGTGAGAGTAGTCTTTGGCCAGTGACAGTAGTCTTTGGCCAGTGACAGTAGTCTTTGGCCAGTGACAGTAGTCTTTGGCCAGTGACAGTAGTCTTTGGCCAGTAACACCTTACATTACCATTATTCCTGAACATTCTTTGATAAAAACACTTCGTAAATAAACACACTTGAATAATATTTTATTTCAATTGATCTCTATAATTAGTTCAACTCAAGTTATTGTTCAAAGTTCTCCTGTTCTGTGTTCATTATTGACCCCATACCACTGAGCTGCACGAAGTTGACCCCACAACACAGGGCTGGTGAACGTCTGCGGGAACACCGAAAGCAAAATATTGTAATGTTTATATCAGCGGTGTTGTGGTGTAAGGTATAGCACTAGAGGCAGGGCAGTGTGGTCCTAGCATATACCAACGTAACCCAACCTAACTCTAACCTAAACTAATCTAGCTTGACCTGACTCTAATTTAACCTGGGCTGATCTAACCCAACCTAACACTAACCTAACTCTAACCTAATCTAGCTTGACTCAACAACCTAACCTGGGCTGATTTAACCCAACCTAACTCTAACCTAACCTAATCTATCTTGACTCATCTCTAACCCAACCTAACTCTAACCTAAACTAATCTAGCTTGACTCATCTCTAACCTAACCTGGCTTAAACTAACCTAACCTGACCCCATAAAAAGGATTTAGCTTATGGGTTTAAAATCCTCATAGATAAGTGTTGCTGAACTGCTAGGACTGACTATGGATGGTAACTGCTAGGATTAAGAGCCATGATAGAGCCAGTTATGACTGCTAGGATTAAGAGCCATGATAGAGCCAGTTATGACTGCTTGGATTAAGAGCCATGATAGAGCCAGTTATGACTGCTAGGATTAAGAGCCATGATAGAGCCAGTTATGACTGCTAGGATTAAGAGCCATGATAGAGCCAGTTATGACTGCTAGAATTAAGAGCCATAATCGACCACCAGCTTCACAAAATAACATACATTATGTGTCAATACAAAAATAATTATCAAAAATTTAACTTTAACTTTGAAATCTTTCCTGTGAACGAATTACACCTGGTTCAAGACAGTACCTCCTGACTGCTGACACTGGCTCCTGACAGCTGATGGTACCTCCTGACTGCTGACAGCTGATGGTACCTCCTGACTGCTGACAGCTGATGGTACCTCCTGACTGGTGACACTGACTCCTGACAGCTGATGGTACCTCCTGCCTACTGACAGCTGATGGTACCTCCTGACTGCTGACACTAACTCCTGACAGCTGACAGTACCTCCTGCCTGCTGACACTGATTAGATAACAATAAATGAAAAGATATTAATTTACCCCCTGTATAAACAGTTTATGTTTAGGGGCCTGTGAGGTACATTAAGGGGCCCAGGAGTGACAATGAGGGCCCAGGAGTGACCGAGAGGGCCCTAAGTAGTCTCCACAGCTTCAGGTATAACGTTCAATGCTCTACTAGGCTGGCACATAGCAGGAGGCCTAGAGAGGGAAGAACCACCTTCTGGGGCACTACCATCATCACTACCATCACTACCATCATCACTACCATCATCATTACCATCATCATTATCAACATTACCATCATCATTATCAACATTACCATCATCATTATCATCGTCTACGCGGTCATTACCATGGTCGTTCGGTCCACCCGTGTCTATAACCCCATCGTTACCGTTCCAGCCGTCCAAACGAGCAGTTGCGTTCAGTCTGAGGTCGTTATCCGTGTTTCTCAGTCTGTTATCACTCATTTCATTCTTGTTTTTGTAACTATCACCTAATTCATTATTCATTACAGGAGCTAACGACCCATTAATCACCTCGTTACTCATTACAGGAGCTAACGAGCCATTAATCACCTCATTACTCAAAACAGGAGCTAACGAGCCATTAATCACCTCGTTACTCATTACAGGAGCTAACGAGCCATTAATCACCTCATTACTCAAAACAGGAGCTAACGAGCCATTAATCACCTCGTTGCTCATAATAGGGGCCATAGTTCTCACGGCTTCACTGTTCACCTCCCCTCGCTTCACCGACCCATCACACCCCACTGGAGTTCTCCGAGGCTGTGGCGGCCGCTGATAAACACTCCCGGACGTATTTGTACTGTCGTCGCGGTGGAGATATATCGGTGTCTCCCGGGCGATGTTTACGTCGACGGGAACGCGAGTCAAGACGTTATCGAGGTCGACGGCTCCTGGCATCGTCTCCCGGTCGACGTCGAGGGGAACGTGAATCAAGACGTCGTCGAGGGATATTACCGTCCTCTCTCCCGGACTGTGGACCTCGTCGCTCTCTGACTCGGGACAGCTCTCCCCGCTGACCACCCTGTCTAGGTCACCGCCGCTGCTGCTGCCCGTCACCGTTCTCTCCCGGCCGTCAGGAGAGGCACAGAGGGACAAAGATTCGTCCTCCTCCCCCTCGGCCGATGGCATGACATCCGGGTTACTTACTTGAAGTTTCTCCAGTTTTTCACGTAATGTTTCCCAGTACTGAAAGAGGCGGTCAATTAAAAAGAGTAACAATAATAATAATAATAACAATAATAATAATAACAAACATACCATAAGTTTTCGTCCCCGACAACATTGTTTCATTATAACGTCACTACTCTTTAGACACCCATGATTCTGACAACATCCCGACTGATTGGTCACGGTGTCTTCACGGACTACATTGTATGGGGGGGGCATCACCTTCTCTCTCATCTTGGCTCACTACACCCACAGTATTTATTGGGCCTCCACAGCGTACGTGCGTGTTTAAGTGTTTTAGACGTTAATACTATACTGTAACTATTGAAAATGGCTCCCAAACGTCCATCGAGTGTAGTCTTAAACCCCACCTCACACTCACTCCACCTCCGCCCATCACTGAGTCCGATACAAAATGATTAAATTCATTTATCTTTATGAATGTATAATGTAAAATATTTTCTATAAATATTCCATCGAATTAATGTAGATGTAGATGTATTTTATGGGGCTAAAGGAGGCCAGGGGACGTAACTAGTGTATCTCATCTATTTCTTATGGGGAAAATTGATTCAGTTAACGTTGTGTTTTACAAGAACGAAACCACAATAATAATAATAATAATAATAATAATAAACACAGTAATATCTCCATTAACCAGAATTCTCCAAACCCAGAACTCTCCAATAGTCAGAATTTAAATGATCTCAGAAAATCGTTCCCAAAGCCGGAAAATTTCGGCTTTGGGAACGATTTTCCGAGGGGCAAATTTAACGTTAAATTCCGAGAAAAAATTCCGCAATACCCCAAAAATTCTCTGGACGAGGGATTTTTTTCCAGGTTCGAGGGAGTCGTCTGGTTACCTGGAAATCTGTCATTTCTGGAAGTGTTCTAGACCAATTGTTCCAGCTAATGAGGATACACTATATCAAGTTTACATAAATATAAGTCAGGTGAAATGATTCTGTCCATATAAACCCCAAGGTAATGGGTCTAAGTTCAAACAGGAATAGAGAGAGAGAGAAAGAGTTAACAGAATGAGAGAGAGAACAAAATAAGAGAGAGAGAGAGAGAAAAAGACAGACAGACAGATAAACAGACAGACAGACAGACACCCCAATACACCACCACCACCTCACCTTCTCCTCCTGTGCGGTCATCTCCTCTAGAGGGACAAAGGGCCTGGCACCATGGTGGGCACTCAAGAGGGTCTCGACGGCCTCTGGTGGCGTCAGCTCAGCCCCTACGCCCGGCTCCCTCGGCAGACGGCACCTCCGCTGTTGATGAATCTCTTCGGAAATCTGTAAGGAAGCGGAAGATGTAGGTTCGGGGTTTTTGGCCTAGTTTAGGGTACGTAGCGAGGTGCTTGTTTACCGGGCGATAAACTGTTGTTCCTCGAAGAATTATTTATTTATCGATGTTTTTTTTTTCTGTGGTATTGTAAATCTTTTGTAAATTATGAGAAGCTTGTAGACTATGATATGAGGTTTGTTATGGTGTAATGATGTGGTAAATGGCGTCCCAGTAAATACGAAAGATTGATTTACGATTATTTTTGACAATGGAAACCTCTTGTAAATTATGAGAAGCTTGTAGACTATGATATGAGGTTTGTTATGGTGTAATGATGTGGTAAATGGCGTCCCTGTAAATACGAAAGATTGATTTACGATTATTTTTGACAATGGAAACCTCTTGTAAATTATGGGAAGCTCTATAGTGGACTTCTCTATGCCAGATATATCACCATTAACAGACAGGGCTGGTGGGTACTTAGGGGGAAGGGGGGGGAGGAGGGAATCTTCAGGTGAGCCTCAGGGGGGGAATCATCAGGTAAGCAGTTAAGGGGAACTAATCATCAGGTAACCACTTAACAGATTCACCAGAGTACCACTTAAGAGGAAGGACAAGCTCTCAAGTGACTCATAAAGAATTAAAATAACATCGTACAAGCCCCAACAGACCTGCTCGAGGCTCCTCAACGATTGGGCGTAAGACGTCTTGGAGGCAGAGATAGCTCGCTGTAACTGTTGAACTTTATCCTTCTGATTCTCTAACTGCGACTGGATGTTATTTTTCTCGTCGAAGTAAACCAGCGACTTGTTGATAGAGGACCTCAGGCCGCGCTGTAGCTGCTGGACGCGTTGTTCCGCCTGCTGGAACACCGAGGCTCGACGCATGTGTTCCCTCTCACTGGCAGCCTTCTGTGCCTCCGCTTCCATCACCTGCGGCGGAGTTATTAGTGGTCACGGAAATGTAAATAAATTAATATGTAAATTAATTAATCTGAGGAAAATAAATTAATAAGTAAATTAATTAATAAAACTGAGGAGAAATTATTGACAAACATAAATAAATCAATAAATAAATAAATTAGTTGAAAATTAATCTGAAAAATTAGTAATTATTCTGTCTGTCTGTCTGTTTGTCCATCTGTCTCTCTGTCTATCCATTCATGCGCGCGTGTGTGTGTGTCTCTCCATCCATGTGTGTTTGAGTGTGTGCATCCTTGTGTACGCATGAGACCATCCATGTGTGAGTGTATGCATCCACGTGTGTATTTCCAACCCTGTGTGTACATGAGATCATCCATGTGTGAGTGTATGTTTATGTGTGTATGTATGTGTGCGTATGTGCGTATAAACAAACCTTAATAGTAGCATGGTTAAGCATCTCCTGCCAAGCCGAGTCAAACTGCCAGTGTTGGTGTCGGCAGTTAACGAATCTCTCCTCAGCCAGAGCGATCGTTTCCTTGGCCGCCTGGTGTAGGGCTGCAACACAACCAATAGTTTAATTAGATTCTGTATGTATGTATGAATGTATGTATGTATGTATGTATGTATCAAACAGGGAGGTACTACCGCCTGTGAAGATATTGGAAGCATAATGTGTTGTCTAAGGGTCGTTCCATGTGTCCTGTGGCAGCTAGCGATTAGGGTGTACAAGCGATCTATTTTTCAAAGCTAATTGTATCCCGTATGTGAGGGTAAACATGTAGTCTCAGCATTATAGATGTTTGTGGGAACTTTTTGAGAATACTGTACTTCGATGTATGGTACTGTACCTGTAGATGGACCCTAGGAAAAAAATCAGAAAAGGATTGAAGTTGGTGAATTTCGCCATATTGACAAGGAACTTTGCCAAGATCCAAAGATGTTTCACGGGTACACCAGAATGTATTGGGGGACGATGCCAACACTGGTCTGTGTATGAACTGAACAATGAAAGATGTATTATAGATTGTCACTTGCCAGGTGTGTTGTGGGGTGTGTGTGTATTTAGAATTTGTATAAGTAAATAGAGAATTTTATATAAAGTTATTGAAATAAAGGAAAGATATTGCTACACTTGCTCACTTGTTCATTATAGAATCATTAACAACGAGGGTCTGGACACAAAGTAATATGTAATTCAAGAATGTACAGTAGCTAAAACAACTATCTGTGCTTACTTTGTGGGGAACAATATGAGACCATGGACAATAAATATTGGTATATGAGGGCTGTCACGAGCACACGTAACATTTATGAGACCATGGATGATAAATATTGGTATATGAGGGCTGTCACTAGTCACACGTAACATTTATGAGACCATGGACGATAAATATTGGTATATGAGGGCTGTCACTAGTCACACGTAACATTTATGAGACCATGGACGATAAATATTGGTATATGAGGCTGTCACTAGTCACACGTAACATTTATGAGGCCATGGATGATAAATATTGGTATATGAGGGCTGTCACTAGTCACACGTAACATTTATGAGACCATGGATGATAAATATTGGTATATGAGGGCTGTCACTAGTCACACGTAACATTTATGAGACCATGGATGATAAATATTGGTATATGAGGGCTGTCACTAGTCACACGTAACATTTATGAGACCATGGATGATAAATATTGGTATATGAGGGCTGTCACTAGTCACACGTAACATTTATGAGACCATGGATGATAAATATTGGTATATGAGGGCTGTCACTAGTCACACGTAACATTTATGAGACCATGGACGATAAATATTGGTATATGAGGGCTGTCACTAGTCACACGTCAAATTTCGGAGCATGTCGACCCCCACCTGCACAGATAATTGATTTACCTACTGTACAGCCGACAACAAAACAGCGGCCTCTAGAATAAACAATACTTCACATTCATCTACAAATAATATAAGAGAAGCTGTTTATAGCGGTAAATAATTCTATAACCTTAGTTTTGGCGTAATGAGAAGGACTCGTGTCTGGGACGGAGACGAACAAAATATTTGATCGCTGCTTCTAGGTCGCTCGCAAACACGTGACCAGTCTAGGAAAGCACATATATTTGTCCGCTACATCAAGGTACTGAAGTGTGTTTAATCGTATGTTTCGTCGATGCAGGGCGGTCGTATATGGGACGCGGCCTGATGGTAGACCCGATGCTGCCATATGTGACCAAGTCCAAGGTTGGTGATCTGACTTTCTGCCTCATTTACGCACAAGTTATTATTATTGTTATCATTATTGTATTCTCACCCCGTACTAAACAAAGTATGTATGTATGTATGTATGTATGTATGTGTGTATGTATGTATGTATGTATGTATGTATGTATGTATGTATGTATGTGTGTATGTATGTATGTATGTATGTTTTTTTGTCAGTGATTCATGATTCTGAAAAAATTGATTTAATGAACTGCTATGGAAAGAGCAGTTCATTATATCGAGGGTCCGTTAGATGTGAAACCTCTATATAATGAACTATATTGTGAGAAAAGTTCATTATATCGAGGGTCTGTTAGATGTGAAACCTCTATATAATGAACTATATTGTGAGAAAAGTTCATTATATCGAGGGTCTGTTAGATGTGAAACCTCTATATAATGAACTATATGGACCATTCTCTGGGACAATATTGGACCATTCTCTGGGACAATATTGGACCATTCTCTGGGGCCATACTGGGCCATACAATACACAAATTACCATTAGCTCTCTGGTACTGGACGGCGGCCCTCTGACAGTCCAGCTGGGACGTTCTGGCCAACTCTCGAGCCTCGTAATATGGCCGGGCCTTCTCGATACAGCCGCCCAGTTTCTTGGCCATGGCCTTGAGGCGGGCCGTGGATTCGCTGAGAGTTGCTCGGAACACATTATTGGCTTCCTGGAGAAAAGATGAGGTTACGTTAGGTTACGTTGGGTTAGGTTAGGTTACGTTACGTTAGGTTAGGTTAATTCTAATTTGGCGTCAAGTTTACCTACGATTTGGCCTCCCAGCTTACCTTTAACTTGGCCTCCAGCTTAATACTTATTTCACCCCAGCTTACCTCTAATTTGGCCTCCAGCTTAATACTAACTTCACCCCAGATTAATACTAATTTGATCCCCAGCTTACTTTAAATTTAGCCCCTAAGCTTATCTCTTATTTCACCCCAGCTTACCTCTAACTTGGCCTCCAGCTTATTGATGTCATCAGTCGCAGTGTTAAGCTTCTCCAGCTCAATCTGAAATAGGGAAGATTATTTTAATACACCAGCTTAATTTATGACCCCAGAGAGAGAGAGCGAGCCAGAGAGAGAGCATATATTTGCTACATTACATATGCTATCAATACAGATAAGGTGTATTGATAAGGCAGTAGGGTGATTAGGACGCCTGGGCCATACTTAATCCATATGGTTTGATTGTTTACGTATAATGGGCCCTTGATATAATGGACTTTCATCTTCATAGTTCATTAGATGGAGGTTTTACATACACGGGCCCTTGATATAATGGACTTTTCATCTCTATATGGTTCATTAGATGGAGGTTTTATATACAATGGCCCTTGATATAATGGACTTTCTGAGTATCTCATATATGTTCATTAGGTGGAGGTTTTACATATACGGCCCTTGATATAATGGACTTTCATCTCTATATAGTTCATTAGATGGAGGTTTTACATATAATGGGTCTTGATATAACAATGACTTTCATCTCTATATGGTTCATTAGGTGGAGAGGTTTTACATATAATGGACCCTTGATATAATGGACTTTCATCTCTATATAGTTCATTAGATGGAGGTTTTATATATAATGGGCCCTTGATATAATGGACTTTCATCTCTATATAGTTCATTAGATGGAGGTTTTATATATAATGGACCCTGGATATAATGGACTTTCATCTCTATATAGTTCATTAGATGGAGGTTTTATATATAATGGGCCCTTGATATAATGGACTTTCATCTCTATATAGTTCATTAGATGGAGGTTTTATATATAATGGGACCTTGATATAATGGACTTTCATCTCTATATAGTTCATTAGACGGAGGTTTTATATATAATGGGCCCTTGATATAATGGACTTTCATCTCTATATAGTTCATTAGATGGAGGTTTTATATATAATGGGCCCTTGATATAATGGACTTTCATCTCTATATAGTTCATTAGATGGAGGTTTTATATATAATGGACCCTGGATATAATGGACTTTCATCTCTATATAGTTCATTAGATGGAGGTTTTATATATAATGGGACCTTGATATAATGGACTTTCATCTCTATATAGTTCATTAGATGGAGGTTATATATAATGGACCCTTGATATAATGGACTTTGATCTCTATATAGTTCATTAGATGGAGGTTTTATATATAATGGGCCCTGGATATAATGGACTTTCATCTCTATATAGTTCATTAGATGGAGGTTTTACATATAATGGGCCCTTGATATAATGGACTTTCATCTCTATATAGTTCATTAGATGGAGGTTTTACATATAATGGACCCTTGATATAATGGACTTTCATCTCTATATAGTTCATTAGATGGAGGTTTTACATATAATGGACCCTTGATATAATGGACTTTCATCTCTATATAGGTGATTAGATGGAGGTTTTACATATAATGGGCCCTTGATATAATGGACTTTCATCTCTATATAGTTCATTAGATGGAGGTTTTACATATAATGGGCCCTTGATATAATGGACTCTCACCTCTATATAGTTCATTAGATCGTTAGGGTTAGGTTAAGCTGTGAGGGTCAACCAATTAGGTCTTATTTACATAACAGATAAGATAAATTCACCTCTTTAATGAGTCAACACAGACCCACACCACATAAGCTAACCTGAGACTAACCTAACCTAACCAAACCTAAACTAACAGTCTAATCTCCAGTCTCCTCTCCCTCACCTACAGACAGGTGTTAGGTAACTGGCTGACAGACATACAGTCAGCTGGCTCACGTGAGACTAAACCAGTCAATCCAGTTACAGTCACAAACAGGAACACATTTGCTTGTTCAGGGCAAAAAATGAACTGGCTTAAATTCCTCTGTGAATGTCAAATGGGTATTACATCAGGTGAAGTTTAGACACCCCTTTTATTCCTACCACAATTTCAACCACAATTATGGAACCAATATGATACAACCACAATTATATAACAAACACTAATATGATATAACTATAATTTCACAATAACCATCACACTACCACAACAATAATAAGCAACCACTACCACCACAAACAATCACCACCACCACTACCACAACAATAAGCAACCACTACCACCACAAACAATCACCACCACCACTACCACAGACCAATCACCACCACCACTACCACAACAATAAGCAACCACCACCACCACCACACCACCACCACCACACACCACCACTACCACCACAAACAATCACCACCACCACAACAGACCAATCACCACCACCACCACTACAGACCAATCACCACCACCACCACCACTACCACAGACCAACCACCACCACCACCACCACCACCACCACCAACACACCACCACACCACCACCAACACCACCACCACCACCCACAC
>NW_024715545.1:35000-77500 GCF_018991925.1 Homarus americanus
ATTTGATGGATTCACCTCCCAGCTGAGTCATACAACTGTAGACTCTAATCAAACTTAGAGACTTGTGTCATGTATGGTTCTGTATTTGTTTATTTATCGTTATATTAAAGGTTCACCTCAAGACTGACACCAGGGAATGACATTAAATGATTCAATTAACTAAAATAATTAATAATATACTCATAAACACTACAAGATGGGGTTTTAAAGGTACATAACTTATAAAATAGATATGGGATCAATTTACACTAGAATTAGGTAATAATTGACACAAAATGAATAAATATATTACTATATAAACCTTTAAATAGATAAATATTTATATACTAATAATCTGACATGAGTGAATAGTTGCTAGACGCCTTAACATATAATAACTTAACACCATTAATTGAACCTTTAAATGGCAAAAAATAGATATTTATATAGATAATTATATGTTATGGAGAATATAAAAGTTTATTTATATGTTAAAAGTGGATTAAATAGCGGTGTAAGAGGTTAAATGGTTGTTAAGGTCATAAACTTCAATAACATATTTTAATCAATACGACGATATATACATCATAATAAAGACTTGTTTGGAAAAATAATAAAATACTGAGGTTAATTTAAGCTTCTTTATATAGAAAATAAAGGAATATATAGAGTAAAGAGGTTAATAATGGTTTAGGTGTGGACGCTCGTCACTTGTTACATCCGGGGTCTTAAAGGTACAAAACACTTAAAGTTAAAAAATCACCACAACCAACACCTAAAAAAACCACATAATCCTCATAATAAAAAACAAATATCCACAAAATAACTAAATAAAATAAATAAATCACCATATAATATTTAACTTAATAGATGTTATTATAATTAATCTTTTTTTTATCACTATTAATAATACTTGGTTTAGGTATAACGGTCGTGGTGATAAAGGGAACATAAGTCACCTGGGTCTGGCAGGTCGACGGCGCATGCGCAGTAGTCGTGTTTCCTCAACCTTAATTTTGTCAGCCAATATTCTCCCTATTTTACCCGTAAGTATTTTCCTACGGCTCTTATACCTTATCTTGAGTCTTATAACCTTATATGAATGGAGATTGAAGGTTAATCTATCTGTATAAAATATAAATAAGACCGTAATGGTGTTATTTATTACGTATTAAGAGAAATATGTTAGGGGTCTCCTTCAACTGTCTCCTATAGAGTGTTCGTCTCCGGCTGTGTCTATATCTCCTTTATTTATCTCCTATCTGGTCTCCTATGTCCTCTATATTACAGTAGATGGTTAATATAAGCTTTTTGTCTATGTTAAATAATATAGAAGTTTGTAGATATTATAGGAGAGATTATGTTAGTAATTATTGAAGGTCACTCGTAAACACGTATAATATCCCTTTATTTAATCCCTATCATCGTTTTTAATTCATCTATGATTTAATTACCAGTTACATACACCTATAAAGTAGTTAAGTAGTTAGTGATGGTCATTAGAGGTTTTTTATTCCATTACTTTAAAAAAATTATAAAAAAAATATTCCCTTGGTTATTATTTAATTATTTTCTATTGTTTTCATGTTTTTTTTATTATATTTTGTCTTTTAATTATCTTTTGGTTAGGTTAGGTTAGTGGTTATTGATAAAAATGTCATTAGGTTATGGTAAGAGAAATCACCTGTGGTCTTAAGTAATTACTATTAGGTTATTTATTATATTTTACTAAGTTATTTTTAGTCTATATAATTCTTAAGAGGTGTATAATTATTCTTGTTATTTAATTATTATGAGAAATTATTTTTTTTGTGGTTATTTGACTTTTTTTGGTGTTGAAAGTAAAAATGGCTAAATAATCCTTAATATAATCGTAAGAAATTAATTATTCTTTTTAATTAATCTAGAAAGATGTATAATTATTCTTGTTATTTAATTATTATGAGAAATTAGTTTTTTGGTGATAATTTGACTTTTTGGTATTGAAAGTAAAAATGGCTAAATAATCCTTAATATAATCGTAAGAAATTAATTATTCTTTTTAATTAGTCTTGAAAATATTAATAAAAAATATAGTTTAATTTTCTTTGTGATTATTGATATTATACCTACCCTAACCTAACCCTAATGAAAGGTTTTATTCTTTACTCACAGCCAAAATATTTCTGGTTATTCCCTATTAAATAAATATAAATTAATATCGTCTCTTAGATCCGCTTATATTTCCCGCAGGTGATCCATTATCGGATAGAGGATCTCTTTAAAAATGTCGGTTCTAAACTTAAGTGAAGATCTGGTCGAATGTCCCTTATGCATGGAGCCGTTGGAGATGGACGACCTCAACTTCTACCCGTGTACCTGCGGCTATCAGATATGTCGGTTTTGCTGGCACAGGATCAGGACGGACGAGAATGGCCTCTGTCCAGCATGTCGTAAGGCTTATCCGGAGAACCCTGCTGATTTTAAGCCTTTGTCGCACGAAGAGTATGTATTAGGGTGGGTGTGTGTGTCTCATATCATCTGTGTCTCCTCGATATTGCGTTCTTGTATAATAAATTGAAATACAATATATCTATAAAGTTGACCCCTCTCTCTCTCTCCCAAAAATTCCCTCATAAATTTCATCCTGTTATTAACTTTAAGTCGTTACGTCGTTAAGGAACTAACTACCCTTCTTTTCCCCTCGTACATCACCCCAGATCTCTCTCCCTTCAAATAATTCCCTCATAAATTTCATCCTGTCATTAACTTTAAGTCGTTACATCGTTAAAGAACTAACTACCCTTCTTTTCCCTCCTCCTACATCACCCCAGACTGCAGCGAATAAAGCAAGAGAAGAGACAGAAGGACGCGCAACGTAAACAAAAGGTGACGGAGAATCGCAAGCATTTAGCCAATGTCCGAGTGGTGCAGAAGAACCTCGTGTTTGTGGTTGGCCTGTCAACGAGGCTGGCTGATGCAGAGGTCGGTATTGGGGGGGGCTGTTTGGTTGGGTTAGGTTAGTTTTAAGTTGGGTTAGTTTAAGTTAAGGTAGTCTAGGTTAACTAAAGGTAATTTTTGCCATTTTATCAGAACAATAGTTTGATAATTAATTAAAATATTTATGTATAATGACTTGAGACACCAGTACAGGTATACATAGACTACAGGTATACATAGAGAATACAGGTATACATAGAGAATACAGGTAAATAAAATAACTAATATACTTTCTTCTGGTCATTTCAGACTTTAAAGAAGCCAGAATATTTTGGAAAGTTTGGCAAAATACACAAAGTTGTTATCAATCACAGTACGAGCTATGCTGGGTCGCAGGTGAGGTGGTTTAGTTGTTACGGTGGGCAGGTGCTGGTTTAACCCCTTGAGTACAGTGGTTTAACCCCTTGAGTACAGTGGTTTAACCCCTTGAGTACAGTGGTTTAACCCCTTGAGTACAGTGGTTTAACCCTTTAGAGTACAGTGGTTTAACTGCATGAGTACAGTGGTTTAACCCTTTGAGTACAGTGATCCCTCGGTTAACGAATTACCTTCCATAATCTTCAATTCGGTTAACGAAAAAAATTTGGTTAACGAATTCCTTACGAATTCTTCTCATGTTTTCTCTTGCTCACCAGCTGGAATATTAGTTCGCCAATACAGTAATCGGTTCTAGGGCTTAAATTCGTTCCCATTTGAGTAAATATCAAGAAGGTCGTACTATTCAATAATTTTAAAAGTTTTATATTAAAATTTTTAGTCATTTTAACAATTAGTGAACATAATTGAGGTACAGGAAACTAGTTTTTAGTGAACCCAAACAGCCACTTGACTCACCCAGCAGGTGTCAGTTTGTGTCTCTTCTCAGTGGAGGGAACATCTTGCTTGAGACTCTCTTGAACATAAAATATTTTACTATATTTTACATTTTTACAGTACAATTATTGGTCATTCTCAAATTTATTTTACATATTGACAATATATAATGCAGTGCAGTGTTGATTTAAAGAAAATAATCTTGAATTACACCAGAGAGCTAAAATTTTATGGGTGAAATGGTGCCATGGGGTGACTTCTCTTCCACCCCAATGCCTTCTCTTCTCCCTTCTCCTCCACCCCCACTTCTAATTCAGCCTTCTACATGCACACCTCAAAGTAAGTGTACTTTACTGCATTTATTTTTAGTTTGTATGTAATTTTTGGTGAGCTGAAACCAATTACCCAAAATCCCATTGAAACAATGGTTTTGGTTAACGAAATTTTCGGTTAACGAACGACCTTCTGGAACGAATTGTGTTCGTTAACCGAGGGACCACTGTATGTTGCTTAAACCCTTTTAGTACTCTATAGTCATTCAACCCCTTGAGTACAGTGATTTAACCCCTTGAGAGGATCTGTGTGTCCCCCCCTCAACCCCACTCCACAGTCTCCCCCTCCCCTCCCCTCCCCCCCCAGAGTTGATAAGATATGTGTCGTGGAAAATTTAAATGTGACGCAACTTCTCTTATCTGGGAAACAGAGTTAATAAACATGTATCTGTGTGTGTGCGTATGGCTGTGTGTATGTATGTGTGTATGTATGTGTGTGTGTTTGTATGTGTGTATGTATGTATGTATGTATGTTTCCTTTCGTTAACTCAACACGAGAAAGTAAATATTAAATTAGTATTATTTTTAATATTTAACGTTGAAATATAAGCCATTTATTTGTTGATCTGTCCATTCTCCTCCCGCTTCCCTTCATCAAGCCGTTCTCTGCGTAGGGGTCGACTGCCTCACCACACCTCAGAGTAGGAAATATTATGGTCTGTTGAACGATAGGTATAGAATTATTTTGCCTCACTTCCCTCCTGACCCCAGTTAAATATCTATGTAGCGGTCGAGCTCACGTGAGAGAAAGATGTGGTATTGTTTTAGTTTTGTGATGTTTTTTTCACATTTCCTGACTGACCCTAATGAAATATTTTCCTTTGGGGTTACGTGAGACAAGGGGGCAACATTGATACTATTTTAATTTTTTTTACAATATTTTGTCGTATTTACTGACCCCGATGAAATGTTTTCCTCAGGGGCCGAGTGCATCAGCGTACGTGACCTATCAGAGAGCGGAGGACGCGTTGAGAGCCATCCAGGCGGTGAACAACATCCACGTGGACGGCCGGACGTTGAAGGCTTCTCTGGGGACGACCAAATACTGTTCCCACTTTATGAAGAATCAGCAGTGTCCCAAACCTGACTGCATGTACCTTCATGAACTAGGTAGTGTGTGTGTGTGTGTGTAATAATAATAATAATAATAATAATAATTAAATAATTAACGGTTTATTGAAAGAGCTTGGCAGCCAGAAGGCTGAAAATATACAGTTACATATTTGGGGAATGGGTTATGAATTACAAATAATATACAAGTAACATAAGTGACACAAATAAGACATATAATAACTAGATGGAAAACTCCAAACTACAATTCATTTTCAACATAGTGACAGTGCGAGGTAGTGTTTACTGGAGTAAATACACAGTTTTATTACAAGTTATTCAATTTTTACAATAGTTGGGACTGGGCTGTTTCTTATAAACTTCGATAGTTAATTTGCATGTAGATGAATTTAATTATTGACAACGAATTACCGGACTAGGGATCATCTCAGGTGGTAGTAGGAGCGGTGTCGAGGATGAATTGGCAAGCTTCTTACCAAATTTGCAGATGAGGTCGTGGTGAGTGGTCAGTGAGAGTGAAAGAGGGTTAGTGTGTTGGCGCTAACTTGATATGTGGGTAGGAAGGAGAGAATAATCTTGCATGCCCTCTTTTGCACTTTTTCCTGGGTGTTTCACGTTGTGTGGCATTAGGAGGAAGACTAACCAGGTGCAGGGGAGGCATAGGTAGGCTTAGAGAATATGAATGTTGTGTAAACGCAGGGCTTTCGTGTTTTAGGAACTCGAGGGACTTGAGAGTCAGCGGAGGTGGTGGAAGCGGAAGCGGAGGATTTGACCTTCACTGGCGTGTGGTTTCCAATTTAGTTTGTTGTCTATGGTGGCAGCGAGACTTCGTGGAATCTACAACCTGGGTGTGTTAGGACCTGGAAGTAATGGAAGGAGGGTAGGACAATATGGGAGGGTTGATGTGCATAACCATGGTCTTGGTGTGGTTGATGGTGGCGTGTTAGTTTTGGAGACTGTTCAATAAATCCTGAAGGGCGGTATAGTTGGGAGCAGAATTGTTGACGCTGATCCCAATGGTGGAGTCGTCGACATATTTCCAGCGAGCAGGGGGGGGTGTGTGTGTGGGGCTAGCTAGTGAGGGAGGAAGTTTAGAATAAAATAAACTCATTTTTAATCCACTTATTTTAACAGCCACAAGATAAATCACTTCCTGTTGTCCAAGTTATGTTGTCCAAGTTATCAAAGGTTATATTTCCTGTCATAACTTCTGTGGTTGATGCAATTTTAAATGTCTCTCTAGCATACTGTGTTATCTCTCTCTCTCTCTCTCTCTAAAGTGGCCCAACCCAACCTAACCTAACCCCACCCACCCCCCCCCATAGCACCACCTAATCACCTCCCTGGGGGGGGGGTTGAATAAGCTAACTATCGGTCATGGTCGTTACAGGAGACGAGTCGGCTAGTTTCACCAAGGAAGAGATGCAACAGGGTAAACACCAAGAGCTTGAGAAGAAACTCCAAGATCAGTATTTAGGAACTTCTACCACTGATAAAAATAGGTAAGGTTTGGGGTGGGGTTCTTGTGCGTTTATATATACATACATATATACAGTCATAGGTATATACATGCACACACACACACACACACACACACACACACACACACACACACACATACAGTATACACACATAAATACATACACAAACATGCACACAGAAACATGTACACACACACATATATATACAGTATACACACATACATACACACATAAACATGCATGCACACACACACACACACACACACACACATACATAACCTAAGTATTTGTCAGTATATTAACGACCTCATTCCCCGTCCAATGACTTAACCTCAATGAGAATATACATAATTAACTAACGACCACGTCCCCCCTTCAACAACCAAACCTCAGTGAGAACGTATTTATTAACGAGCTCGTTCCCCCTTCAACGACCTAACCTCAATGAAAATATACATAAGAACTAACTAACGACCTAGTTCCCCCTTTCCAACAGCGTAACGCCACCTCAAGCGACCAGCTCGGGAAACTCAACATCCAAGAAGCGTACGCCATCTGGTGGCAGCGGTGGCGACGGCAAGGAAAACACCTCCCCTAAAGGCCAGCCGGACACTATGGCCACCAACCCCAGTGCTCCGGGGGCCGACACTTGGCCAACCCTCACAGCTGTGGGCCCCAAAGAAAGTAAAAAAAGTAAAAGCAGCAAATCGGACAGAACCAGCAATGGAACCTCCAGACACACACCGACTGACGAACACAACAATAATAATAATAGTAGTAATAACAATAATATTAACAAAAGTGGAGTGTCCTCTCTCTCTCCCCCTCCCCCCTCCCTCTCTCTCCCTCCCTCCCTCCTCTCTCTCCCCCCTCCCCCCCTCCCTCTCTCTCCTCCTCCCTCCCCTCTCTCACTCCATCAGTCGTAGAAAAATTAATGCCTTTGTTTACTGAAGGTTCTTGTATGAAGGGTCGAGGAATAATTTATTGGATTGATTATATTAACTAAATGTATTTGAACTTTATATTAACATAATTAACTAAATGTATTTGATTATAATAATTAAAAAAAAAATATTTCCCAAACTCAATAATTTTGTTACGTTACAGAGGCAGTAAAGAAAGGGACAGATCCTGTAACACCGGCAGTAGCTCAAGTAGCACCAGTAGCACCTCAAGTAACGGCCTGGGCGTTGACCTATTGAACCACAGCATCAGCCCCGTGGCTACGTCTTCACCATCGTCTAGCCACGAGAGTTGTACCTCCTCGGCCTCCACCACCCCACCTCCTTCCTTCATCCCCCCCTCCCCTCCTTCCTCCTCCCCTGTGCCGGTCTCCTGCGGGGTACAGGATCTCTGCCAGGAGGAGTTGTCTCCACTCCCCACTCCTCCGTCCTCCCTGTCTTCGTCCTCCGAGCGGTCGTCTTGTCTCCAGTTGCCTCAGCAGTTCTCGTCTCGACAGTCCGCAGCTGCGGCCTCCTCCTTGTTCTCCGACAATAGCAACAGCTTCTTCTCCTCCGGCCCTTCTCTCCCTCTCCAACGGACCTCTCCACCACTCCCTCCACCGGCGGCCTCCTCCCCCCCACAACACAACCACCAGCTCCACCACCACCATCACCACCACCACCACACACAACACGACACTACACCAGGTTGGTTTTTCTCTGTAAATTTAACCTCTTGTAAATTGCAGCAAGTTAGTGTAAAATTAACCACTTGTAAACATTGGTATCTGTAAATTCTAGCAACCTTGTGTAAAATTAACCACTTGTAAACATTGGTATCTGTAAATTCTAGCAACCTTGTGTAAATTTAACCACTTATAAACATTGGTATCTGTAAATTCTAGCAACCTGTGTAAATTTAACCACTTGTAAACATTGGTATCTGTAAATTCCAGCAAGTTAGTGTAAAATTAACACTTGTAAACATTGGTATCTGTAAATTCTAGCAAGTTAGTGTAAATTTAACCACTTGTAAACATTGGTATCTGTAAATTCTAGCAAGTTAGTGTAAATCTTATCACCTTTTTGTCAATTCTAACAGCATTTAATTAATCAGCTTTCTGTAAATTTTAGCATCTTTATGTAAATTTCCCTGACCTGTAAATTTCACCGAGCGTCTGTAAAAAATTTTCCCAGCTAATGTTTATCCCCGTACTTCCAGAATGGGGCGGAAACAAGACCAACGAGGTGTTCGACGTGGTTAACATGTTCCCATCTCAGAACCGGTCAAATAGCGCTTGGAATTGTATATTTGATTTTGAGAAGAGCGAAGAGGACTTGGCCGGGGTGATTAATTTAGTCGACGACGAGTTGGGCTTCGACCCGTTCGAGGAGACAAACAAAGCTCTCGCGGAAGACATAAAAATAGAACAGAAACAGCAACAACAGCTACAGCGGCACCAACAACAACAACAACAACAGCAACACCATCATCATCATCACCATCATCAACAGTTTAGTCATCACCAGTTGCCGCCTCACCATCAACAGCTGAGAGCTGGTCTTAAAACACTGATGGATTATTCTACCCCCAGTGTACAGTCTAGGCCCAGATTACCTCCACCGGGGTTTAACGGCCTCAATAGTTTTAATAATTACGGAGGCGGAGGGATCCCCCCCAGACAGAGTCAGCCAGAGCCCAGCAAGCTCCTGCCTCCCTTCCTCAGCGGGTTAACGGGGAACATGGGAGCCCCCGGGATGGGCTCCTCCCCCTCCGTGCCTCCCGCGCTCAACGGCCTGGTCGGGTCGGGCGGTCTGGGCGTTCCCCCGGGTCTGGGCGGTAATCTTCTGGGCGGCGGAGCGGCCAACGGCGGCATGGGTAACGGCATGCCCCCTCACCTGCTCTCTCCGGCCTCTCTGTTAAACATGGACACACCTCTCAGTGCCTCGCTAGGACCCCCAGGTATCGGCTTACCCAAAGGAGACGCCTTCCTCCTCAAAGATCTAGAGAACGGCCTCCGTAACATATTCCCAGCCATCAGCTCCGTAACCACCATGAACACACTCAACACCGTCAACACACTCAACACCGTCAACACACTCAACACGGTCAACACACTCAACACGGTCAACACACTCAACACTCTGGCCGCCGGAGGAGGAGCCAACAACCACAATAACCCGTTAACAAATTTCCTCAACATGGCCCACCACCAACAACAACAACAACAGCAGCATCATCAACAACAGCAGCATCATCATCATCATCAACAGCAGCACCAACAGCAGCAGCAGCAGCAGCAACAGTCTCTTCTACACCAGCTGACCATGACCTCTCTAGCAAGTTCCCACAAAGGTACGACCATCTTAGTGCCTGTGTAATAATAATAATAATAATTAACGGTTTATTGAAAGAGCTTGGCAGCCAGAAGGCTGAAAATATACAGTTACATATTTGGGGAATGGGTTACGAATTACAAATAATATACAAGTAACATAAGTGACACAAATAAGACATATAATAACTAGATGGGGAAAAGCTCAAACTACAGTTCATTTCAACATAGTGACAGTGCAAGGAGTAGTGTTTACTGGGAGTGAATACACTGGTTTATTACAAGTTATTGATAATTTTTACAATGGTTGGGACTGGGCTGTTCTTATAGCGATCAGTTCGTGCACGTATGGGCTGGATGCGGTTGTGGTGTCGAACAGCAATTCTCGGACTAGGGATCTCTCAGGTGGTAGTAGGAGCCGGTGTCGAGGATGGTGTAGAAGGTTCTTACCAAATTTGCAGATGAGGTTGTGGTGATGGTCAGTGAGAGTCGAAAGGGTCAGTGTGTTGAGCGCTTCTTGATATGTGGAGTAGGAAGGGGAGAGAATAATCTTGCATGCCCTCTTTTGCACTTTTTCTAGGTGTTTACGTTGTGTGGCATTTAGGGAGGAAGACCAGGTGGGGAGGCATAGGTGAGCTTGGGAAGTATGAATGTTGTGTAAACACTGAGGAGCTCGTGTGCAGGAACTCCGAGGGACTTGAGTCGGCGGAGGAGGTGGAGACGGAAACTGGAGGATTTGACAACTTCACTGACGTGTGGTTTCCAATTTAGTTTGTTGTCTATGGTGACGCCGAGGAGCTTCGTGGAATCTACAACCTGTGTGTGTGTGTGTGTGTGAGGCATTATATGTGTGTGTATAGAGGCATTATGTGTTTATATAGAGGCATTATGTGTTTATATAGAGGCATTATATATATGTATGTGTACAGTAGAATAATGAAATAAAATCAAAATAACTCCCATACAAAGAAGAGCAATAGGCCTATCAATATTACCCCACCCCCCCCTCCCCTGGCAGGCTGGACCAACAGCGGCGCCCCAGACCTGACAGTCCTCGACCCGGCCATCGTATCATCCGGCCAACTGACAGATTCGCGGTCCGATTCGCCACCACACTGGATGAAACAAATGGAACAGCTGACAGAAGGCGGCCCACATCCTCTATGGAACAACCTCGTGCCCTATAGCCTGACCTCTACCGGCCTCCCTACCGGCCTGGCCTCCCACACCGGACCTACGGCTCCCACACAGCGCTCCGTAGCTCCCATGTGGCCTCCGACCTCCCCACCTCCAGGATTTAACTCCATCTCTCCTCTACATCACCCCAAACAGCACGAACCACACAAGATTGAGAGTGAGTTTGGCCTCGATGTTTATAATTGACTCTTTTTGTAACCCATAATTAGTGATTATTATTGTTTTTATTACTGTCATTATTATTACTCATTATTATTATTATCATCATTGCTATTAAAGTATCAATATTATTTTCTACAAGTATTATCATTATTATCATCATTACAGTGACCCCTCGTTTAACGAACACCTCGGGTAACGTAATTTCGGTTAACGAACTGCCTTCCATAAGGATCTTCAATTCGGTTAACGAAAAAAAATTCGGTTAACGAACTTCTTACGAACCGACCTCAACATGTTTTCGCTTGCACTGACCGGGCAACCAGCTTTAGTATCAGTCCGCCAATACATTAATCGGTTCTAGGGCTTAAGTTCCTTACTATTTTAGTAAATATCAAGAAGTTTATACTATTCAATAATTTTAAAAGTTTAATATTCAATTTTTTAGTCATTTTAACAATTATTGAACATAATTGAAGGTAAAGTGACTAGTTTAATGCGCGGCATCCAGCCTCTTAACACAGCAAACAGGAGTTAGTCTCTCTCTGTTTTCACTGGAGGTAACATCTTGCTTGAGACTCTCTTCAACTAAACGCTTTTTTTCTGTTTCCAAGCAAATTATTGGTCATTTTGAAATATATTTTACATATTGACAATATATAATGCAGTGCAGTGTTGATTTAAAGAAAATAATCTTGAATTACACCAGAGAACTAAAATTTTATGGGTGAAATGGCGCCATGGGGTGACTTCTCTTCCACCCCAATGCCTTCTCTTCTTCCTTCTCCTCCACCCCCATTCTAATTCCCATCATCATCATCATCATCAGGAGCCTTCTACATACACACATCAAAGTAAGTGAACTTTTCTACCATTTTTGTTTTATTTAGGAAATTTTCGGTGAGCTGGAACCAATTACCCAAAAACCCATTGAAACAATGGTTTCGGTTAACGAACTTTTCGGTTAACGAACGACCTTCTGGAACGGATTGAGTTTGTTAACGGAGGGGTGACTGTATTATTATTATTATTATTATCATCACAGTAATATCTCCATTAGTCGGAATCCCTCAAACCCGGAATTCTCTGCTAACTGGAAATTAAACTTCCCTGGAAAATCCGGCTTTCGGAGCGATTTTCCGAGGGGGAACACTTAACAGGAAAATCCCAGGAAAATTTTCCCGGCTCCCTGAAAATTCCGGAGACGAGGGATTTTTTTTCCAGCTTCGAGAGAGTCGTCTGGTTGCCTGGAAATCTATCATACCCCTGGGCTCCCTTCCTCTCCCCCTTCCTCTCCCCCTTCCTCTCCCCCTTCTTCTCCCCCTTCCTCTCCCCCTTCCTCTCCCCCTTCCTCTCCCCCTTCCTCTCCCCCTCAAACAGGCGACCCCAGACTAACCTCTTCTGTCATTTCTAACATTGATTCTTCTCTGGGTTTCAGATCTCTAATGGCAGCAACTAGAGACATTTACTTGAAGATAGAACACTACTCTCCCGTGTGAATGAAGAGAGACTACCTACACAAGATAACAAGATAGAAGAATTTATTAATACGGTTGAAATGAATAAATGTAGCAGAAATTTTCTCAACGTACTCCAAGAAAATTATATATAGGGGCCAAGAGCTTCTTTTTTTTTTTTTTTTTTTAAAGTCTTGTATAGCCATTTACCGATGTAGCAACGGTGAGACGACAGACAGAGCAAAGGATTATGACTCTTATGATTCCTTTAGGGTTTATATATATACACATATATATATATATATTTCACGTGTTAACCTCGGCAGCGAACCTTCGATGATGTTTTTATTATTTATATTTTGCCCAAGTTCGTGTGAGCTGATTGGCCATTAGTTAAAATTTGGACGAGTGAATTATATTATTATCGTTGTTTTTGTCGTTTCATCTCGACGGCTTTATTGAGCTTCCCATTTCTTATAAAATTTTTGGGGTGTTTTTTCCGTTATTTTTTGGGGCAGAACTAATTGTTAACCTTGTTGCAGCATACACTGTTACACACACACATGCACACACACGCACCTTATAGCTAACCTCTTTATAATTCTCGTGGTTTGGTTGTGGTGATATATAGTTCTCGGTTCAGCTCCTTATTGTCTTTCTGTGTGTATCTCGCCCGCGGTAGCTATATACCGTACTTAGGCTGGTCGAGTGTGATGGGCCAACCTCTTTTGTCATTATTATTATATCATTTTTATTACAATTTATTATTAAAATTATTTACTCATTCTTGTTCTGCGTTGCCTCACTCGACCGTCCCTCGGCCGCTAAACTGTCCAATCGGTCATGGCAAAAAGGCCTCCTTGACCAGATTCCCCCCTGGACTAGCCCCCACAGAGGTCTAATTTATCCGTTCCTACCAGCTATGGGGTCTGAAGGTTAAAAAAAATAAACGAGTTATTATTTCTTTATTTACACACCTGCCCAAAGAGACAGGTGTGTTGCAGGTGTGTAGATGATAGTTTTTATTATTATTTTTTTTACAAGTTGTTCCTTAGCGCTGGTTGCTATGGGATATTCTTGTTTCTGTTCACAATAATTAAAAGAAAATGTTGGTATATATATATATTTTTTTTCCTTTAGTCTTTGTCTGTCTGTCTCATGTTGGATTGAGTTGAGATTTTTATTATTATTATTATTCTCTCTCTCTCTCTCTCTCTCTCTCTCTCTCTCTCTCTCTCTCTCTCCGCCATGTTAGCTACACACCCCAGGTTACAATAATAAACCCCACACTACACACACTTTACGTTGCTGTACCCGACCGCTGCTATACTTTACTCAAAGAGGCGGTGGCCAAGGTTACAAAATACAGTACTGAAATCCCTATAAGCTCGGAGACTCTTGTGGTTTTTGTTCACACAGAGTTTGTGTAACTTATGTGCACTAAATATATATATATTACTTAGGTCTCTTGTCTGTCAGTGGGATGGAGGCTTCAAGGAGTCAGATTTACTTTGTACTGTATTGGGTTTATTTAATGAGATATATATGTTTATATATATAAATATTATGCCCCAATTACCATCAGTTACGGCGGCGAGTCTTGACGCTCACACGAGGATTATTACAGTGGTGTGTGTATGTTATATATGAGCTCTGTCTTTCTCCTAAGACTGCCCAGTGCCCTTCAACTGTACTGTACTGCGCTGTATCATCATGTACCACGCTCTACCACAGTGTACCGCGCTGTATCATGCTGTACCACGCTGTATCATGCTGTACCGCGCTGTATCATGTTGTACCGTGTTGTACCATGTTGGACCACGCTCTACCATGCTGTACCGCGCTGTATCATGTTGTACCACGCTCTACCACAGTGTACCGCGCTGTATCATGCTGTACCGCGCTGTACCAGTATAACTCTACCTGCCCCCTACAGAAGAGTGTTGTTGTGGCCTTCCCTGTTGACCATAATTCTAGAGTTTTTTTTGTTAATCTTGGAGGTTATTGAAAGTTCTGATCACCCCTTAACAGTAGTGATGATGTTTGCTGCTACTGTACTCTGCCGTACTCTGCCGTACTCTACTGTACTCTGCCGTACTCTACTGTACCGTGCACTATAGATGACAAAAAATAAATCCCAAACCAAGTGATGTATTTCTTTCAACGTTTACTGCTGTTTTTCTTGATGTATGATGATGATGATGATGATATATGATGAAGGGGGGGAGAGGGGGATATGTTTTTTTATAATATGTTAACCACTGAAGAGATAATGAGCCGCTGTTGGAGCCATAACGATGTCGTCGGGTGATTCGAGCCAAAACCAACTTAGACGAAAAAAAAGTCGAGGGAAAATTTATTATACACCGAGGGAACGTCAGATCATTAAGTATAGCAAGGGAGGGGAATGAGGTGTTGGTGATATGTTTTGTTTACCACACACACAAATCATCACTTACACAACACCCTACACACACACACACCACCCCCACATACACACACCTCTCCACACACACACACACACATACACACACCCCTCCCCACATACACACACACCCTCCCCACACACACCCACCTCCCCACCCCTCCCCACATACACACACATACACACACCCCTCCCCACACACACACACACCCTCCCCTCTCTCTCAAGGAAGGCTCTAATGTAACATCTGTTCAATATTTCAGACACTACACAATGGTATTATAGAAACCTTCAACCAAACATTCTAATATGAAAAATAAAAGTCAAAATGTTTAGTACTTTGGTTTTATTCTCTCTTGTTTCTAGGTTGTAGGCCATGTTGAGTGTGAGGGATGGAGGTGGACCTTGGGGTGAGTGTGAGGGGTGGAGGTGGACCTTGGGGTGAGTGTGAGGGGTGGAGGTGGACCTTGGGGTGAGTGTGAGGGGTGGAGGTGGACCTTGGGGTGAGTGTGAGGGGTGGAGGAGGAGGTGGACCTGGGGTGAGGTGGAGGTGAACTTTGGGGTGAGTGTGAAGGGTGGAGGTGGACAGGGGTGAAGTGTGAGGGGGTGGAGGTGGACCTTGGGGTGAGTGTGAGGGATGGAAGTGGACTTTGGGGTGAGTGTGAGGGGTGGAGGTGGACCTTGGGGTGAGTGTGAGGGGTGGAGATGGACCTTGGGGTCAGTGTGAGGGGTGGAGGTGGACCTTGGGGAGTGAAGTGTGGGGGTCTGTGTCCCTAGGGGCCTATTAGAATTGGGGTCCCATTAGAACTGGGGCCCTAATAGAACTGGGACCCTTGGCTCTAAGAGCCTATTAGAACTGGGGCCCTGTGGAGACAAGGGCCTATTAGAACAAGGGCCTATCAGCAATAGGGCCCTGTGGGGCACAGAACCCTATTAGCACTGGGGCCCATTAGCACTAGGGCCTATTAGAACTGGGGCCCTATTGGAACAAGGAGCCTATTAGAACTGGGGCCCTGTGCATAAGGGCCTATCAGCACTAGGGCCCCTGTAGAACTGGGGACTGTAGAACTGGGGCCTAATGGGGAACAAGGCCTATCAGCACTGGGCCCTGTATTAGAACTGGGGCCTATTAGAATTGGGGCCCATTAGCACTGGGGCCTATTAGAACTGGGACCCATTAGCACTGGGGCCTATTAGAACTGGGGCCTATTAGAACTGGGATCCATTAGCACTGGGGCCTATTAGCACTGGGGCCCATTAGAACTGGGGCCCATTAGCACTTGAATGAGAACTTGTTGATGGACAGGTGAAAGAGAGAGAGATGGGGTCAAAAAGAGATAGAAAGAATGGGAGAGAGAGAGAGAGAGAAGAAAGAAGAATAAGACGCAATCAGATAGGTAGAAAGAATGATAGCCACAGACAGTAATAATTCACCATCTTAAATAAACTCTTTAATGGAAGTTGTGGACAGATACCTAAGTTATATTCTGATTCAGTTTTTCTTTATTATTTAATTTAGTTAATGAAAAAGGAGATTTCATTTTATTTACTGTTTATACAACTTTTGAAAGATGTATAGGTAATAAATAATTAATCTACTAAAAATTAACTAATAATATCAACTAAATTAAACAAAACTAAATTATTATAGTTTATTATTTATTTTTATTAATTTAAAGGAGAAAAAAAGTTATAATATTAATTAATTTGTAAAGACTAAAGGTGTTACCCCGGGAACTCTTGAACACACTGTCTTCTGCTTGACGGTGACCGGAGTGATTATTGTCTATTTATCTTAATTATCGACTCTATAGTGCTTGTAAGACTAATTCCCTGTGATAATTAACGACCCTAATGATTAATTCAACTTTTGAGTGGAAAATTATGTGGATAAATGACTTAGAAGTTATTGAAATAAGTGAAAGAAGTGAGGCAATGGAAAGGCCACCAGGGAGCAGCGTCTAGTGAGGTGGGTAAGGGAGGGTAGGGGTGGGGTAAGGAGGGTAGGGTGGGGAGGGGTAGGGGTGGGTAGGGGAGGGAAGGGGGTGGAGGGGAAGGAGGGTAGGGAGGGAAGGGAGGGGTAGTAGGGGAGGAAGGGAGGTAGGGAGGAAGGAGGGAAGGGTGGGGAAGGGAGGGAAGGGAGAAGGAGGGAGGGAAGGGAGGGTAGGGTGGGTAGGAGGGTGGGGGAGGGGGGAGGGAAGGAGGGTAGGGAGGGTAGGGGAGGGAAGGAGAGGGTAGGGAGGGTGGGTAGGGGAGGGTGGAGGAGAGTGGGTAGGGAGGGAAGGGAGGAGGGTAGGGAAGGAGGGTAGGGAGGGAAGGGAGGGTAGGAGGGTAGGGAAGGAGGGTAGGGGAGGGTAGGGAGGGAAGGGTGGGTAGGGAGGGAAGGGAGGAGGGAGGGGTAGAGGGTAGGAGGAAGGAGGGTAGGAGGAAGGAGGGTAGGGAGGTAGGGAGGAAGGGTGTAGGAGGGAGGAAGGAAGGGAAGGAGGGTAGGGAGGGAAGGGAGGGAAGGGTGGTAAGGGAGGTAAGGGAGGTAGGGAGGGAAGGATTAACGTCTCCAGTAGCTACAAAACCATGCAGTCTCGGGTCATATCAGTTCATGTACAGCCGACCAATTCACCAGTTAACAAGCAATTCACCAGTTAACAAGCAATTCACTACAGTTCTGCACAAGTCTCCATCGTAACAAGACGAGGGAAGGCTAGACGACCTTTATGTTCTCTGGAAGACATAAGACTATAAGTAAGAAATATTAAAGTATTGGTTTAAAAAAATATTGATGTGACTTTTGCTGCGGAACTGAGATTAAATATTAAGATTTGGTTTCACAGCATTGCTAAGACACTATCCTCACTGGGGTACAGACGAAAGCCACCCAGACAAAGCCACCCAGATAAAGCCCCCAGATAAAAGCCCCCAGATAAAAGCCCCCAGACAAAAGCCCCCAGACGAAAGCCCCCCAGACGAAAGCCACCCAGACAAAAGCCACCCAGACAAAGCCCCCAGACAAAGCCACCCAGATAAAAAGCCCCCAGACAAAAGCCACCCAGACAAAAGCCCCCAGATAAAAGCCCCCAGATAAAAGCCCCCAGACAAAGCCACCCAGACAAAAAGCCCCCCAGACAAAAGCCACCCAGACAAAAGCCCCCCAGACAAAAGCCCCCAGACAAAGCCACCCAGACAAAAAGCCCCCAGACAAAAGCCCCCAGATAAAAGCCCCCCAGATAAAAGCCCCAGACAAAAGCCCCCAGACAAAGCCCCCAGACAAAAGCCCCCCAGACAAAAAGCCCCCAGACAAAAAGCCCCCAGATAAAAGCCCCCAGACAAAGCCCCCAGAGACAAAGCCCCCCAGATAAAAGCCCCAGATAAAAGCCCCCAGACAAAAAGCCCCCAGACAAAAGCCCCCAGACAAAAAGCCCCCAGACAAAAGCCCCAGACGAAAAGCCACCCAGACAAAAAGCCCCCCAGACAAAGCCACCCAGACAAAAGCCCCCAGACAAAGCCACCCAGACAAAGCCCCGCACAAAGCCCCCCAGACAAAAGCCACCCAGACAAAGCCCCCAGACAAAAGCCCCCCAGATAAAAGCCCCCCCAGATAAAAAGCCCCCCAGACACCCCAGACAAAAAGCCACCAGACAAAAGCCCCCAGAGAAAAAGCCCCCAGACAAAAAGCCCCAGACAAAAGCCCCCCAGACAAAGCCCCCAGACAAAGCCCCCCAGATAAAAGCCCCCAGATAAAGCCCCCAGACAAAAAGCCCCCCAGACAAAAGCCACCAGACAAAAGCCACCCAGACAAAAAGCCACCCAGACAAAAGCCCCCAGACAAAAGCCCCCAGACAAAAGCCACCCAGACAAAAAGCCACCCAGACAAAAGCCCCAGATAAAGCGCCCCAGACAAAAGCCACCCAGACAAAAGCCCCCAGACAAAGCCACCCAGACAAAAGCCCCCAGACAAAAGCCACCCAGACGAAAGCCACCCAGACAAAAGCCACCCAGACGAAAGCCACCCAGACAGCCACCCAGACAAAAGCCACCCAGACGAAAGCCACCCAAAAAAAGCCACCCAGACGAAAGCCACCCAGACAAAAGCCACCCAGACGAAAGCCACCCAGACAAAAGCCCCCAGACAAAAGCCCCCAGACAAAGCCACCCAGACAAAAGCCACCCAGAAAAAAGCCCCCAGACAAAAGCCACCCAGACAAAAGCCCCCAGACAAAAGCCACCCAGACAAAAGCCCCTGAGACAAAAGCCCCCAGACAAAGCCACCCAGACGAAAGCCACCCAGACAGCCACGGGGGGGGGAGAATTCGAGTGCCCAGGCGGCACACACTCTAGCTACGCCACTGGGAGGGTAGGGAAGGAAGGAGGTAGGGAAGGAAGGGAGGTAGGGGAGGAAGGAGGGTAGGGAGGGTAGGAGTCTGTCGTCTCTAGTGAGGTGGGGAAGGAAGGGAGTTTGTTGTCATTATTAAGAACATAGAATGGAGGAAACTGCAGCGGGTCTATTGACCCATACTGGGCAGTCCACCCAGCCCCTATTGCTCATATGAGCATCCAACCTAACACCAACCTAACACCAACCTAACACTAACACCAACACTAACCTAACACTAACACTCAACACTAACACTAACCTAACACTAACACCAACCTAACACCACCAACACCAACACTAACCTAACACCAACACTAACACCAACCCAATAATTAACACTAACCTAACACTAACCTAACACTAAACCTAACACCAACCTAACACCAACACTAACCCAACACTAACACTAACACCAACACTAACACTAACCTAACACCAACACCAACACCAACACCAACCCAACACTAACACTAACCTAACACTAACCTAACACCAACCTAACACCAACCTAACACCAACACCAACCCAACACCAACCCAACACTCAACACCAACCTAACACCAACCCAACACTCAACCCAACACCAACCCAACACCAACACCAACCCAACACCAACCCAACACTACCAACTCCAACACCAACCCAACACTAACACTCAACCTAACACTCAACCTAAAATACCAACCCAACACTAACCTAACACTCAACACCAACCTAACACCAACCCAACACTAACCTAACACCAACCTAACACCAACACTAACCCAACACTCAACCTAACACTAACCCAAACCAACACTCAACCTAACACCAACTCACCACCAAACACTAACCCAACACTAACCTAACACTCAACACTAACCCAACACCAACCAACACCAACCCAACACCAACACTAACCTAACACCAACCCAACACTCAACCCAACACCAACCTAACACCAACCCAACACTAACCCAACACCAACACCCAACACCAACCTAAACACTAACCAACACCAACCTAACACTAACCCCAACACTAACACTAACCTAACACCAACACCAACCTAACACCAACCTAACACCAACCTAACACCAACACCAACCCAACACTCAACCTAACACTCCAACACCAACCTAACACTAACCTCACCAACACTAACCCAACACCAACCTAACACTCAACCCAACACCAACCTAACACCAACCCAACACCAACCCAACACTAACCTAACACTAACACTAACCCAACACTAACCCACCAACACTAACCCAACACTAACCTAACACTAACACTAACCTAACACATCCAACACCAACCAACACCAACCTAACACTAACCTCAACCTAACACCAACACAACCCAACACTAACACTAACCCAACACTAACCCAAACCAACACCAACCTAACACTAACCCAACACTAACCCAACACCAACCCAACACTAACCCAACACCAACACCAACCCAACACTCAACCCAACACCAACTCAACACTAACCAACACCAACACTAACCCAACACCAACCTAACACCAACCCAACACTAACACTAACCTAACACCAACCACAACAACACCAACCCAACACCAACCTAACACCAACACTAACCCAACACTAACCTAACACTAACCTAACACTAACACTAACCTAACACTAACCTAACACTGGCACTGGCACAACTGGCCTGGCACTGGCACTGGCCTGGCACTGGCCTGGCACTGGCCTGGCACTGGCGCTGGCCTGGCACTGGCCTGGCGCTGGCCTGGCGCTGGCCTGGCGCTGGCCTGGCACTGGCCTGGCCGCAGCGCTGGCTGGCCTGACCTGGCACTGGCACTGGCCTGGCACTGGCCTGGCACTGGCGCTGACACCAACGCTGGCCTGGCACTGGCGGCGCGGCCTGGCACTGGCACTGGCCTGGCACTGGCACTGGCCTGGCCTGGCGCTGACCTGGCGCGGCACTGGCCTGGCGCTGGCCTGGCACTGGCCTGGCGCTGGCGCTGGCCTGACGCAACGCTGGCCTGGCCTGGCGCTGGCCTGGCACTGTGCTGGCCTGCGCTGGCCTGGCGCTGCACCAGCACACAGCCTGGCACTGACCTGGCACTGACCTGGCACTACTAACCTGGCCACTGGCCTGGCACTGGCCTGGCACTGGCCTGGCACTGGCACTGGCCTGGCGCTGGCCTGGCACTGGCCTGGCGCTGACACAGCACTGCGCTGGCCTGGCGCTGGCCTGGCGCTGACCTGGCACTGGCCTGGCGCTGACCAAGCACTGGCCTGGCACTGGCCTGACACAGCACTGGCGCTGCGCACTGACCTGGCGCTGGCCTGGCACTGGCCTGGCACTGGCACTGACCTGGCGCTGGCCTGGCGCTGACCTGGCGCTGGCGCTGGCCTGGCCTGGCACTGGCCTGGCCTGGCGCTGACCAGCGCTGGCCTGGCGCTGGCCTGGCACTGACTGGCACTGGCACTGACCTGGCATGGCGCGGCCTGGCACTGGCGCTGACCTGGCCTGGCACTGGCCTGGCACTGGCACAGCACTGGCACTAGCCTGGCCTAACACTTGACTAACCTACAGTGTGTTTGAAGCTATCCAGCGTATTCGAGTTAATGATGATATTTGGTATTAATGTTGTCTAGCACTCAGGATGGATGGAAACTCTAAGGTGGTTTTCTTGTATAATATAAGTTATATGATAGACAGTCTGGTGCTGGAGGTGCCGTGTGGTGAGGAGCTGCTCAGTGGAGACGTTCGGTGAGTAGCGTGTTGAAGGAGGGAGATGTGCAGGAGCTTCGTTAGAGAAGATGTTGCCTGTTGCTGGCCTCCTGGTTGAATGAAAGCTGGACAGCGAGGAGCTTGCTGGAGGTGTTGCGTTGTTCAGGAAGATGGGCCAGAATGAGAGCTGGTTGGTGAGGAAGGTCAGAAGGACAGCTGGTGGGTCGCCATGCTCGCTGGCGGGAGCGAGGACCGCAGGCAGGTGGAGGAAGGTGAGGACCGCCAGGCAGGTGGAGGAGGTGAGGGCGCCAGGCAGGTGGAGGAGGAGGAGGTGTTGCTTGTTCAGGAAGATGGGCCAGAATGAGAGCTGGTTGGTGAGGAAGGTCAGAAGGACAGCTGGTGGGTGCGGCGACTGGGGGCGGGGGGGGGGACCGCCAGGCAGGTGGAGGAGAGGCGAGGGGCCGCCAGGCAGGTGGAGGAGGAGGAGGTGTTGCTTGTTCAAGAAGAGAGACCGGACTGACAGAGCTTATATACCCAGCAGCCGTGAGTCCTCTATGAGTCATGTTGGTCAAACCCGAGAAAGTCGCCGGTCTTGGTTCCGTTGCTAGGGAAGGTGGTAACACATCCACCACACAGAGACACATCCACCACACCTGTACAGTCATGTTTGTTTACATACCTGTACAGTTACACTTGCCTACACACCTGTATAGTTACGTTTGTTTACACACCTGTATAGTTACACTTGCCTACACACCTGTATAGTTACACTTGCCTACACACCTGTATAGTTACACTTGCTTACACACCTGTATAGTTACACTTGCCTACACACCTGTACAGTTACGTTTGCCACACACCTGTATAGTTACATTTGCCTACACACCTGTATAGTTACACTTGCCTACACACCTGTATAGTTACACTTGCCTACACACCTGTATATATATAGTTACACTTTGCTTACACACCTGTATAGTTACACTTGTTTACACACCTGTATAGTTACACTTGTTTAGACACCGTATAGTTACGTTGTTTACACACCTGTCCTATACACTACCAACAAACAGGTGGTGATGATTAAACACCTGTCCTAAACCCTCATTAAACAGGTGTAGGATGATAAACACCTGTCCTAAAAACCTCATTAAACAGGTGTAGGATGATAAACACCTGTCCTACACATCATTAAACAGGTGTAGGATGATAAACACCTGTCCTAAACCTCATTAAACAGGTGTAGGATGATAAACACCTGTCCTACGCATCATTAAACAGGTGTAGGATGATAAACACCTGTCCTACACATCATTAAACTGGTGTAAGTTTCCCCTAAGACACAGGTGTATAGTTGATGATCTGCGTCTGTTGTTGATGGTGGCAACTGTTACTGTTTGAGCCAAGTCCCCAGCTGCACACTGACAGCAGTTGTTGTGACGGTGACTCCTGGACATCTGTAATACACGTGGAACATCTGTGTTAGTACCTGGACACTTGTAATGGGTTTTAGGTACCTGTAATATACCTACATAACATCTGTAGTGTATTTAAAACACGTGTGAATCTCTGGGGTTGTCGGGGAAGAGGTTTTTCTGGGGATTGACGGGGTTCTGTAAGGATGACAGGGGTTTTCTGGGGTTAACAGGGGTTTTGTTTGGTTGACGGGAGGGGAATTTCTCCGGGGGTTTCTCTTGGGGGGGGTTCTCTGGGGGTTTCTCTGGGGGGTTTCTCTGGAGGGTTTCTCTGGGGGGTTCTCTGGGGGTTTCTCTGGGGTTATTTATACTCACACTTAGCTTGGAGAGGGACATTCTTGGACTCCTACAATAATTGGTGGACAGCGAAGATCTCTGGGGGTCTGGGGAGGCCGAATCTACGGAGGCATTAGCCGAGTCATTATGTAGAGGCAATGAAGGTGCCAATAATGCCAGGTGATCCCAAGTGCCAGGTCCTGTTTGCTTAAGGACGCAGTTTGGAGTAGAGGGCATTAGACCTCCTCCTCCACCGAGATATACTTGACGGGGGTTCCTCTGATGTGTTCCTCGACGTTCATATCTCCAAGGACGACTCAGAACAGAAGAGGGTTGAGCGGAGGAACCTGCGCTTTTCCCTGTGGTACGCCAAGTAGGTGATGAAATGAGCCGGGATGATCCTATCGTCGTGGCGGAGGAGGTCAGGTTCAGAGAAATTGGCACTGTCACCATTAGACAAGGTTATGGCGTCTGGCCATAGACAGTCACAAGATACGCCATTACCCGTAATAGCTGCTATTGAAGTTATTCCGAGTTGTGTTAGCGGTGTAGTACCAAATCCGGGTAGTCTCAGGTAATGGTGTCACATCCGAGTGCAAGTCATAACAAGGCGATTCATCCTGTAATTCTAAGACTGAATTGACCGATACATGTCTAACTGCAGTTGATGGCTTATACTGCATCTGTTGCTGACTCGTTGCAACGCTTGAGAATAAATGTTGCAATGACGAACGAAAATGCGGATGACTTAAACCATATACAATTGGATTATAGATAACAGAAGCTTTAGCAAAACAGCAGGGAGAGATGTTACCCACGGAGTCAGCACAGAGACATCACCAAACTGTCCCACTAAGCTGATGGTAGCGTAGGGACTCCAGCTTATAAAAAGGAGAATTAGAGTCAGCACCATCTGAGCTGTCCTGAGATCATTCCTTCGTGATGTCTTGGATCTGAGGAGACAAGAGGTGTGTGTGTGTGAGACCATGTATAACAGAGCCAGTGTATAACAGAGCCAGTGTATAACAGAGCCAGTGTATAACAGAGCCAGTGTATAACAGAGCCAGTGTATACAGAGCCAGTGTATAACAGAGCCAGTGTATAACAGAGCCAGTGTATAACAGAGCCAGTGTATAACAGAGCCAGTGTATACAGAGCCAGTGTATACAGAGCCAGTATAACAGAGCCAGTGTATAACAGAGCCAGCGTATAACAGAGCCAGTGTATAACAGAGCCAGTGTATAACAGAGCCAGTGTATAACAGCAGCGTAACAGAGCCAGTATAAACAGAGGTATAACAGAGCCAGTAACCGATGGCGTATAAGCATAACAGCAGTGTATAACAGAGCGTGTATAACAGAGCCAGTGTATACAGACCAGTGCATTAACAGAGCCAGTGCATAACATATTTCGTGCATAACAGAGTCAGTGTATACCGGTATTCGTGCATAACAGAGCCAGTGTATACAGAGAACCAGATCGTATAACAGAGCCAGTGATAACAGAGTTTGTATAACAGACCAGTGTATACAGAGCGTGTATAACAGACGGTGGTATGCGCACAGTGTATACAGAGCCGCGTATAACAGAGCCGTGTATAACAGAAGCCGCGATAACAGATTCGTGTATAACAGACCAGTGTATAACAGACCAGTGCATGAACTATTGTGCAACAGAGCTCGCGTATAACAGATCCAGTGTATAACAGAGCCCAGTGTATAACGAGCCAGTGCATAATATAACATGTATAACAGAGCCAGCATAACAGAGCCAGTGTATAACAGGTCAGTGTATAACAGTTGAGTATAACAGAGAGCCAGTGTATAACAGAGCCAGTGTATAACAGAGCCAGCGTATAACAGAGCCAGTGTATAACAGAGCCAGTGTATAACAGAGCCAGTGTATAACAGAGTCAGTGTATAACAGGCCAGTGCATAACAGAGCCAGTGTATAAGAGCCTGCATACGTATATCAGCGTATGTAAAATCCAGTGTATAACAGAGCCAGTGTATAACAGAGCCTGTATAAATATAACATATAACAGAGCCAGTAACACAGGTCAGTGTATAATGCATAACAGTGTATACAGAGCCGAGTGTATAACAGAGCCAGTGTATACAGAGCCAGTGTATACAGACAGTGTATAACAGAGCCAGTGTATAACAGAGCCAGTGTATAACAGAGCCAGTGTATACAGAGCCAGTGTATAACAGAGCCAGTGTATAACAGAGCCAGGCATAACAGACAGTGTATAACAGAGCCAGTGTATAACAGAGCCAACAGAGCCAGTGTATAAAGAGCCAGTGTATAACAGAGCCAGTGTATAACAGAGCCAGTGTATAACAGAGCCAGTGTATAACAGAGCCAGTGTATAACAGAGCCAGGTATAACAGAGCCAGTGTATAACAGAGCCAGTGTATAACAGAGTATAACAGAGCGAGAGTATAAAGAGCCAGTGTATACAGAGCCAGCGTATAACAGAGCCAGTGTATAACAGAGCCAGTGTATGTACAGGGGTCAGTGTATAACAGAGCCAGTGTAACAGAGCCAGTGTATAACAGAGCCAGCGTATAACAGAGCCAGTGTATAACAGAGCCAGTGTATACTGATCCAGTGTATAACAGAGCCAGTGTATAACAGAGTCAGTGAATATAGAGCCAGTGTATAACAGAGAGCCAGTGTATAACAGGCCAGTGTATAACAGAGCCAGTGTATAACAGATTCAGTATAACAGAGCCAGTGTATAACAGAGCCAGTGTATAACAGAGCCAGTGTATAACAGAGCCAGTGATAACAGAGCCAGTGTATAACAGAGCCGTGTATAACAGAGCCAGTGTAGGGTGGTATAACAGAGCGTGCGTATAACAGAGCCAGTGTATAACAGTGCCAGTGCATAACAGGCAGTGTATAACAGGCCAGCGTATAACAGAGCGTGCGTATACCGCTGTGCGTATAACAGAGCCAGTGGCATAACAGAGCCAGTGTATAACAGAGCCAGTGTATAACAGAGCAGCAGTGTATAGCGAGCCAGTGTATAACAGAGCCAGTCTATAACAGCAGTATAACAGGCCAGTGTATAACAGAGCCAGTGTATAACAGAGCCAGTGTATAACAGAGCCAGTGTATAACAGAGCCAGTGTATAACAGAGCCAGTGTATAACAGAGCCAGTGTATAACAGAGCCAGTGTATAACAGAGCCAGTGTATAACAGAGCCAGTGTATAACAGACCAGTGTATAACAGAGCCGTGTGTATAACAGACAGTGTATAACAGACAGTGTATAACAGAGCCAGTGTATAACAGAGCCAGTGTATAACAGAGCAGTGTATACAGGTAACAGAGCCAGTGTATAACAGAGCCAGTGTATAACAGAGCCAGTGTATAACAGAGCCAGTATAACAGAGCCAGTGTATACAGAGCCAGTGTATACAGAGCTGTGTGTATAACAGAGCCAGTGTATAACAGAGCCAGTATACAGAGCCAGTGTATAACAGAGCCAGTGTATAACAGAGCGTGCATAAATAGCCAGTGTATAACAGAGCCAAGTATAACAGAGCCAGTGTATAACAGAGCCAGTGTATAAATATGCCGTGTATAACAGAGCCAGTGTATAACAGAGCCAGTGTATAACAGAGCCAGTGTATAACAGACAGTGTATAACAGAGCCAGGTGTATAACAGAGCCAGCGTGATAACAGATGTCAGCGTATAACAGAGCCAGTGTATAACGGAGTCAGTGTATAACAGAGCCAGTGTATAAGCAGAGCAGAGTAAATAGACAGCGTCAAATCAGTGTATAACAGAGCCAGTGTATACAGGGGCCAGTGTATAACAGAGCCAGTGTATAACAGAGCCAGCGTATAACAGCCAGTGCGTGCATAACAGAGCCAGTGTATAACAGAGCCAGTATAACAGACGCCAGTGTATAACAGATCCAGCATAACAGAGTCAGTGTATAACAAGGTCAGTGTATAACAGAGCCAGTATAACAACAGGCCAGTGTATAACAGACCAGTGTAATGCGAGCCAGTGTATAACAGAGCCAGTGATAACAGAGCCAGTGTGTATAACACAGTGTATAACAGAGCCAAGACAGAGCTAGGTATAACAGAGCCAGATAACAGAGCCAGTGTATAACAGAGAGTGTATAACAGACAGTGTATAACAGAGCCAGTGTATACAGAGCCAGCAATAGAGCCAGTGTATAACAGAGCCAGTGTATAACAGAGCAGTGTATACAGACAGTGTATAACAGAGCCAGTGTATAACAGACAGTGTATAACAGAGCCAGTGTATAACAGAGCCAGTGTATAACAGAGCCAGTGTATAACAGAGCCAGTGTATAACAGAGCCAGCATGTAACAGAGCAGTGTAACAGAGCCAGTGTATAACAAATGGCAGTATAGCACAGAGCATAATATATAAGTGCATAACAGGCCAGTGTATAACAGGTGTGCCAGGCCAGTATAACAGAGCAGTGTATAACAGAGCCAGTGTATAACAGAGCCAGTGTATAACAGGCAGTATAACAGAGCCAGTGTATAACAGAGCCAGTGTATAACAGAGCAGTAGCAACAGAGCCAGTGCGTAACAGAGCCAGTAGCGCCAGAGCAGTAGTAACAAAGCCAGCGTATAACAAGCCGTGCAAACAGAGCCTGCAGAGCCTGCAAAGCGGTATGCAGAGCAGTGTATAACGAGCCAGTGAGCAGACCCAGTGTATAACAGAGAGCGCCGCAGAAACTGAATATACTTAAACCAGTACCTGCAAAGCCAGGTGTATAACAGAGCCAGTGTATAACAGGCCAGTGTATAACAGAGCCAGTGTATAACAGAGCCAGTGGTAGCAAGAGCCAGTGTATAACAGAGCCAGTGTATAACAGAGCAGTGTATAACAGAGCAGTGTATAACAGAGCCAGTGTATAACAGAGCCAGTGATAACAGAGCCAGTGTTAACAGAGCCCAGTGTATAACAGAGCCAGTGTATAACAGAGCCAGTAGCAACAGAGCAGTGCTTAACAAACAGTGTATAACAGAGCAGTATAACAGAGCCAGTATAACAGAGCCAGTGTATAACAGAGCCAGTGTATAACAGAGCCAGTGTATAACAAACCAGTGTATAACAGAGCCAGGTGTATAACAGAGCCAGTGTATAACAGAGCCAGTGTATAGGAGGCCAGTGTATAACAGAGCCAGTGTATAACAGAGCCAGTGTATAACAGGCCGTGATAGCAGGCAGTGTATACAGAGCCAGTGTATAACAGAGCCAGTGTATAACAGAGCCAGTGTATAACAGAGCCAGTGTATAACAGAGCCAGTGTATAACAGAGCGGTATAACAGAGCCAGGTATAGCAGAGCCAGTGTATAACAGAGCCCGAGTGTATAACAGAGCAGGTATAACAGAGCCAGTGTATAACAGAGCAGTGTATAACAGAGCCAGTATAACAGAGCCGTGTAACAGAGCAGTGTATACAGAGGCCAGTGTATAACAGAGCCAGTGTATAACAGAGCCAGTGGCATAACAGGGCCAGTGTATAACAGAGCCAGTGTATAACAGAGCCAGCGTATAACAGAGCCAGTGTATAACAGAGCCAGGTGACAGAGCCAGTGTATAACAGAGCCAGTGTATAACAGAGCCGGTATAACAGGCAGGCACTAACAGAGCCAGTATAACAGAGCAGTGTATAACGAGCCAGTGTATAACAAGCGGCAGTGTATAACAGAGCCAGTAGCAAGCGCAGTAGTGCAGAGCCAGTGTATAACAAACAGTATATAAACAGAGCCTGAACAGAACCAGTAACTGCAGGCAGTGTATAACAGAGCCAGGTGTAACAGGCAGTGTACAGCAAGCGGTGCATAACAGAGCCAGTGTATAACAGAGCCAGCGTATAGCAGAGCCAGTGTATAACAGAGCCAGTGTATAACAGAGCCAGTGTATAACAGAGCCTATAACAGAGCCCAGTGTATAACAGAGCCAGTGTATAACAGAGCCAGTGTAGCAGAGCCAGTGTAAGAGCCAGTATAACAGAGCCAGTGTAAACCAGTAACAGAGCCAGTATAAAACAATGCCTGCAAGCAGTATAACAAGCGAAGTAACAGAGCCAGTGTAAACAGAGCCAGTGTATAACAGGAGCCAGTGTATAACAGAGCCGGTATAACAGAGCCAGTGTATAACAGAGCCAGTTAGTAACAGGCCAGTGTATAACAGAGGTGTATAACAGAGCCAGTGGCATAACAGAGCCAGTGTATAACAGAGCCAGTGTATAACAGAGCAGTGTATAACAGAGCCCGGCGGCATAGCAAGAGCCAGTGTATAACAGAGCCAGTGTATAGCAGAGCCAGTGTGATAGCAGAGCCGGTATAACAGAGCCAGTGTATAACAGAGCCAGTGTATAACAGAGCAGTGTACAACAGAGCCAGTGGCATAGCAGAGCAGTGTATAACAGAGCCAGCGTATAACAGAGCCAGTAGCATGCAGAGCCCAGCGTATAGCAGAGCCAGTGTATAACAGAGCCAGTGGTGTAACAGAGCCAGGTGTATGGCAGTGTAGCAGAGTGTATAACAGAGCCGGTGTATAACAGAGCAGTATGCGGCCAGTGTATAACAGAGCCAGCATACGGCCAGTAGTGTAACAGAGCGTGTATAGAGCCAGTATAGAGCAGTGTATACAGAGCCAGTATAACAGAGCAGTGTATAACAGAGCCAGTATAACAGAGCCAGTGTATAACAGAGCCAGTGTATAGCAAAGCCAGCATACCATTAGTATAACAGTGTAAACAAGCAGTGTATAACAGAGCCAGTATAACAGGAGGCGCATGCGCATACAGCAGAGCCAGCATAACAGAGCCAGTGTCAACAGAGCCAGTGTAAACAGACCCGGTATAACAGAGCCAGGTATAACAGGCAGTAGCCGCCAGCAGAGCCAGTACACAGGCAGTGTATAACAGAGCCAGGTGTATAACAGAGCCAGGTAACAGAGCCAGCGTATAACAGAGCCAGTGTAACAGAGCCAGTACGGGTAACGCCTAAGGCGAGTAACGAGGCCAGTGTGTAACAGAGCCAGTGTATAACAAACCCTGATAACAAAGCCAGTGTATAACAGCAGAAACGGTGTATATGAACAAGAGTATACCAGCGACGTAACTAGCAGGCCCGAGTGTATAGCAAGGTGTATGGCAGAATTGCAGCAGATTACTAGCAGAGCCAGTGTAAACAGAGCCAGTGTACAACAGAGCCAGTGTATAACAGAGCCAGTGTATAACAGAGCAGTGTATAACAGAGCCAGGTAACATAACAGAGCCAGTGTATAACAGAGCCAGTGTATAGCAGAGCCAGTGTATTAACAGAGGCAGTAGCGCAAACAGAGCAGTGTATAACAGAGCCAGTGTATAACAGAGCCAGTGTATAACAGAGCAGTGTATAACAGAGCCAGTGTATAACAGAGCGGTATAACAAGCCAGTGTATAACAGACGCGTATAACAGAGCCAGTGTATAACAGAGCCAGTAACAGAGCCAGCGTATAACAGAGCCGGTGTGCTAACAGAGCAGTGACAGGAGCCGGTGTATAACAGGCGAGGTGGCTTAACAGGCCAGTGTATAACAGAGCCGGTGTAACAGAGCCAGTGTATAACAGGCAGTGTATAACAGAGCCAGTGTATAACAGAGCCGGTATAACAGAGCCAGTGTATACCCAGAGCAGTGTATAACAGAGCCAGTGTATAACAGAGCCAGTATGCACAGAGCCGAGTATAACAGAGCCAGTGTGCAGGCCAGTGTATAACAGAGCCAGGTATATAACAGAGCCAGTGTATAACAGAGCCAGTGTATAACAGAGCAGCGTATAACAGAGCAGTATAACAGAGCCAGTGTATAACAGAGCCAGTGTATAACAGAGCCAGTGTATAACAGAGGCCAGTGTATAACAGAGCCAGTGTATAACAGAGCCAGTGTATAACAGGCCAGTGTATAACAGAGCCAGTGTATAACAGAGGCCCAGTGATAACAGAGCCAGTGTATAACAGAGCCAGTGTATAACAGAGCAGTGTAACAGAGCCAGTGTATAACAGAGCCAGTGTACAGAAGCCCAGTATAACAGAGCCAGTGTATAACAGAGCCAGTATAACAGAGCCAGTGTATAACAGAGCCAGTTAAACAGTATAACAGAGCCAGTTATAACAGAGCCAGGTGTAGAAACCAGTGTATAACAAGAGCAGTGTATAACAGAGCCAGTGTATAACAGAGCCAGTGTATAACTGAGAGTGTATAACAGAGCCAGTGTATAACAGAGCCCAGTGTATAACAGAGCCAGTGTATAACAGAGCCAGTGTATAACAGAGCCCAGTGTATAACAGAGCCAGCGTATAACAGAGCCCGGTGTATAACAGAGCCAGTGTGTAACAGAGCCGGTGTAACAGAGCGGTGTATAACAGAGCAGTAGTGTAACAGAGCCAGCGGTTAACAGAGCCAGTGTATAACAGAGCCAGTGTATAACAGAGAGCCTAGCGTATAACAGATTTCAGTGTATACAGGCAGTGTATAACAGGACCAGTGTATATCAGACCAGTGCGCATGTCATAACAGCGTATGCGAGCCAGTGTATAACAGAGCCAGCGTATAACAGAGCCAGTGCATAACAGAGTCAGTGTATAACAGAGCCAGTGTATAACAGAGCCAGTGTATAACAGAGCCAGTGTATAACAGATTGGTGCATAACAGGTTCAGTGCATAACAGAGCCCAGTGCATAACAGATTTCGCGTATAACAGATCAGTATAACAGAGCCAGTGTATAACAGTACCAGCGTATAACAGACCAGTGCATAAACCGGATTCAGTGCATAACAGAGCCCGTGCATAACAGATCCGCGTATAACAGACCAGCGCATAACAGACCAGCGTATAAATTCAGTGGCGATAGGCCATAACAGCGCATAACAGGCTAGTGCATAACAGATTCGTGCGTATAACAGAGCCAGTGCATAACATATTCAGTGCATAACAGAGCCAGTGCATAACAGATCGCAGCGTATAACAGAGCCAGTGTATAACAGACCAGTGATATTGATTCTGGCGCATAACAGAGCCAGTGCGCATAACAGAGCCAGTGCATAACAGAGCCAGTGATAACAGAGTCAGTGTATAACAGATCAGCGTATAAAGTGCCAGTGCATAACAGAGCCAGCGTGATAACAGAGCCAGTGTATAACAGTCAGTGTATAACAGAGCCAGTGTATAACAGAGCCAGTGTATAACAGAGCCAGTGCATAACAAGAGCCAGTGCATAACAGAGCCAGTGTATAACAGAGCCAGTGTATAACAGTATCAGTGTATAACAGAGCCAGCACAGAGCTGGTGTATAACAGACAGTGTATAACAGAGCAGTGTATAACAGAGCCAGTGTATACAGAGCCTGTGTGTATAACAGAGCCAGTGTATAACAGAGCCAGCTGTGATAACAGATTCCAGTGTATAACAGACAGTGTATAACAGAGCCAGTGTATAACAGAGTTCAGTATAACAGAGCTCAGTGTATAACAGGTTTCAGTGTATAACAGACTAAGGCATACTGATCAGTGCATAACAGACAGCAACAGGATACAGTGCATAACAGAGCTCAGTGCATACTGAGCCAGTGCATAACAGAGCTCAGTGTATAACAGAGCCCAGTGATAACATATTCAGTGCATAACAGAGCTCAGTGCATAACAGACCAGTATAACAGAGTCAGTGTAACAGAGCCAGTGCATAACAGAGCCAGTGTATAACAGATTCACGATAACAGATCCAGTGCATAACAGAGCCAGTGCATAAATATCCAGTGTATAACAGACCAGTGCATAACAGATTCGCGATAACAGAGCCAGTGCGTATAACAGAGTCAGCGTATGAACATATTCTCAGCGTATAACAGATTCGTATAACAGAGCCCACGATAACATATCCAGTGTATAACAGAGCCAGTGTATAACAGAGCCAGTGTATAAATATGATAACAGATTCGTACATAACATATACTCAGCGCGATAACAGAGCCAGTGCATAACAGATTCAGTGCATAACAGAGCCAGCGCATAACAGAGTCAGTGCATAAAGAGCCTGCCACAGATTCGCGATAAAGACATGTGCGTATAACAGAGCTCACGATAACAGAGCCAGTGTATAACAGAGCCAGTGCATAACAGACCAGTGCATAACAGAGCCAGTGCATAACAGATTCAGTGTATAACAGACAGTGTATAACAGGCAGTACAATGTATTCAGTGCATACCGTATTTCAGTGCATAACAGATTCAGTGTATAACAGAGCCAGTGTATAACAGGTTTCACATAACAGAGCCAGCGTATAACAGAGTTTGCGCGATACCATATTTCTGCGTATAACAGACCAGTGTATAACAGTGCGTATAACAGAGCCAGTGTGCATATAACAGAGCCAGTGCATAACAGATTCAGTGCATACCGTTCGTGCGTATAACAGAGCCAGCCGCATAACGGTATTCCAGTGTACAGAGTGTATAACAGACAAAGAGCCAGTATACAGGAGCCAGTGTATAACAGAGCCAGTGTATAACAGAGCCAGTATAACAGAGCCAGTGTATACAGACAGTGTATAACAGAGCAGTGTGTATACAGACAGTGTATACAGAGCCAGTGTATAACAGAGCCAGTGTATAACAGAGCAGTGTATAACAGAGCCAGTGTATAACAGAGCCAGCGTATAACAGAGCCAGTGTATAACAGAGCCAGTGTATAACAGAGCCAGTGTATAACAGAGCTAGTGTATAACAGAGCAAGGATAACAGAGAGCGATAACAGAGCCAGTGTATAACAGAGCCAGTGTATAACAGAGCCAGTGTATAACAGAGCTGAAGGAAACTTACCTCGACCCATGAGAGAGTAGAAGCCTTGAATGCTGAAACAAGGCTACTAGGATACACGAATAGCAGAATATAATAGCCGCTACGGGGACTACGAAGCTCTAGTAGATACACATAGTAGCTTCTATTGCTAGTCGTCCGGGTGATGTAGTCCCAGGAACACGATGTCAGTAGCCCTAAGGAGGAGTATAGTCTGTGGTTGGTAGTCTTGGCAACCTTTTAGCTCTCAAAAAGACATTAGATTGTAATAGGTTTTTTACACACTGAAGGAACAATACCATCTATTTCCTGAAGGAACGTATTGACTCTTACACCTGAAGGAACGTGAATTGACCTTTTTACGCCTGAAGGAACGTAAATTGACCTTTTTTTACACCTGAAGGAACGTGAATTGATTTTTTTGTATCTAATGGAACGTAATTGGTTTTTTACACCTGAAGGAACGTAAATTGATTTTTTTGTATCTAATGGAACGAACTTGGGTTTTACACCTGAAGGAACGTACATAAGAACATCTCTCACCTACATGAACGTACATAAGGACTTCTCTCACCTACATGAACGTACACAGTAGTGAACGTTTTGCTCACCTTCAGGAACGTAAGCACTCCAGCCAAAGATCGGCGGCAGGGCGAGGGCTGAACAGTAGAGCCAGATGGTCACTATGAGCTGTGAGAGAGAGAGAGAGAGTGAGAGAGAGAGAGAGAGAGAGAGGGAGAGTGAGAGAGAGAGAGGGTGAGAGAGAGACAGAGAGAGAGGGTGTGGAGAGAGAGAGGGAGAGTGAGAGAGAGGTGAGAGACAGAGAGAGGGAGGTAGAGAGAGAAAGCATATGATAACAATTCTCTCATCTCTCTCTGTCTCCTACCTTCCTGGCCGTCTCCGTTATTCCACCTGGAACTGGATGATGTCAGGAGGACACGAGGCTCCCACCGCTATCCAGGAGAGGGTAACGATGGAGACCAGCCCTAGGAGACCAGAAGAAGCTACAGCCTGGTGGAGGGAAGGAAGGAGGTAAGGAGGGGAATAAGAGTAAGAGAGAAGGGTGGAAGGAGGTGGGGGAAGAGTGGGGGAAGGAGGGAGGAGGGGGAAGGAGGAGGAGGAGGGGGGAAGGAAGAGTGGGAGGAAGGTGGAAGGAGGGGGAGGAGGGGGGGGGGGAAGGAGGAGGAAGGGTGAAGGAGGGAAGGAAGAGTGGGAGGAGGGGGGAAGGAGGAGAGGAGGGGGGGGGAAGGAAGAGGGAGGAAGGGTGGAAGGAGGGGTGGGGGGAAGGAAGAGGGAGAGAGGAAGGAGGAGAGAGGGGGGGGCGAAGAGGGAGGAAGGGTGAAGGAGGGGTGGGGGAAGGAAGAGTGGGAGAAGGGGGAAGGAGGGGTGGGGGAAGGAAGAGAGAGAGAGGGGGGGGGGGGAGGTGGGGAAGGAAGAGGGAGGAGGGGGGGGGGGGAGGAGGAGGGAGGAAGGAGGGGAGGAGGGGGGGGAGGAGGAGGAGGGGGGGAAGAGTGGAGGAGGAAGGGAAGGAGGAGAGGAGGGGGGAAGAGGGGGAGGAAGGGGGAAGGAGGGTGGGGAAGGAAGAGGAGGAGGGGTGGAAGGAGGGGAGGAGGGGGGAAGGAGAGGGAGGAGGGGGAAGGAAGAGTGAGGAAGGGTGAAGGAGTGGTGGAAGGAAGAGTGGGAGGGGGGGGAAGGGAGGGGAGGAGGAGGGAAGGAGTGAGAGGAGGGGGGGAAGGGAAGAGGGAGGAAGGGTGAAGGGAGGGGTGGGGGGGAAGGAAGAGGGGAGGAGGGGGGGAAGGAGGGAGGAGGAGGGAAGGAGGAGAGAGGAGGGGGAAGGAAGAGGGAGGAAGGGGGAAGGAGGGTGGGGAAGGAAGAGGAGGGAGGGGGGGGAGGGTGGGTGGGGGAAGGAAGAGGAGGAGGGGGGGGAAGGAAGAGTGGAGGAAGGGGGGAAGGAGGAGAGGAGGGGGGGGAAGGAAGAGGAGGAAGGGGTGAAGGAGGAAGGAAGAGGAGGAGTGGGGGAAGGGAGGAGAGGAGGGGGGGAAGGAGTGAGAGGAGGGGGGAAGGAAGAGTGGGAGGAGGGGGGGGGAAGGAGGGGAGGAAGGGTGAAGGAGGAGAGGAGGGGGGGAAGGAAGAGGGAGGAAGGGTGGAAGGAGGGTGGGGAAGGAAGAGGGGAGGAGGGGGGGGAAGGAGGGAGGAGGAGGGAAGGAGGAGAGAGGGGAAGGGGAAGAGAGGGGAGGAAGGTGGAAGGAGGGGTGGGGGAAGGAAGAGGGAGGAGGGGGGGGAGGGAGGAGGGGGGGGAAGGGAGGAGAGGAGGGGGGGAAGGAAGAGGGAGGAGGGGGGAAGGAGGAGGAAGGTGAAGGAGGAGAGGAGGGGGGGAAGAAGAGTGGAGAAGGGAAGGAGGGGGGGGGGGAAGAGGGAGGAGGGGGGGAAGGAGGGAGGAGGAAGGAGGAGAGGAGGGGGGGAAGGAAGAGGAGGAAGGGTGGAAGGAGTGGGTGGGGAAGGAAGAGGGAGGAGGGGGGGAGGGAGGAGGGGGAAGGAGGAGAGGAGGGGGAAGGAAGAGGGGAGGAGGGGGGAAGGAGGGGAGGAAGGGGTGGAAGGAGGAGAGGAGGGGGGGAAGGAAGAGGGAGGAAGGGTGGAAGGAGGGGAGGGAAGAGTGGGGAGGAGGGGGGGGAAGGAGGGAGGAGGAGGGAAGGAGGAGAGGAGGGGGGGAAGGAAGAGGGAGGAAGGGTGGGAAGGAGTGGGTGGGGGGAAGGAAGAGTGGAGGAGGGGGGGGGAAGGAGGGGGGGGGAAGGAAGAGGGAGGAGGGGGGGAGGAGGGAGGAAGGGGAAGGAGGGTGGGGGGGAAGGAAGAGGGAGGAGGAGGGGGGGGAAGGAGGGGAGGAGGAGGAAGGAGGAGAGGGAGAAAATCAATTCTCAACAATCTCTTGCTGGGATATGCCTTGTTGTGGTACTTTTGAGCCCGAGATTAGTCCGTGGGTTTGGGTGAGATTTGGCTCATATTCTCTTACAATATGTGTCTGTCTGTGTGTAAACTTTTAATTGAATCTATTAAATATTTTCTGAGATATATTGATAAACAAAAATACAGACAACTATGTGAATTATTTTTTGTTGACCTTTGACCTATTCTGACCTTAGGTGAAATTTAATGAAACTTTGTTAATTATTTCTCAGCTTATTGGTCTATATACTTACCAAGTTGTGAAAGAATCAGGTTATATTTTACAGGGATATATAGAATTAAATTCACCACATAACTTTATCAGAGGTAATTATTGAAATAGATCAATGAATTATTATACTTTAAATTAATTGATTATATTGAAATTTTGTAAACTAATCCAAAATATATTGTTTTAAAAGTACACAAACTTTTATATAATTTGGAATGGTAGTTTTTGAGTTATGTTAATATAATCTGTTCTTTCTCAGGTGAGCTGTGAGAGGGTGTTAATTGATCCAGTGCTGACAGCTTCAACAGGTAAGTTAACATGTTAATTTAACCTTCGACCTGTGATCAGTGACCTTTGACCTGAGTCTCAATGTTTTAAACAGGTTATTAACGCGTTAGTTTATGAAATATGACGAGGAATTTTAACACAATTTTTTAAGAGAAGTTTTTATGGTTTAATTTTTATTTTATGGTGTGTGTGTGTGTGTGTGTGTGTGTGTGTGTGTGTGTGTGTGTGTGTGTGTGTGTGTGTGTGTGTGTGTGTGTGTGTGTGTGTGTGTGTGTGTGTGTGTGTGTGTGTGTGTGTGTGTGTGTGTGTGTTGTGTTTATATTATATTATATAAACATTACATTATTTTGAAGACATACACACATACATAACACACACATACATACATACACACATACATACATACACAGTACTCACCTAACCTGCCAAAGGCCCAGTGATGCCTATAGGAGGAGTAAGCGGCCATAGTGTGAAGGAGTGAGGTCATGAGGTCACTGGCTGCTAGGTTGACGATGAACGTGTTGGCTGGGCTACGGAGGCGCCGAACCTGTGAGGAGAGAGGAGGGAGTGAGGGAGAGAGGGAGAGAGGGAGAGTGAGGAGAGAGAGGGAGGAGAGAGTGAGGGAGGAGGAGGGAGAGAGGAGGGAGAGAGGGAGGAGAGAGAGATTATTATTGGAAGATAGTGATGCATATTCAGACCAAGACACACTCCACTCCTTACCCACATTTCACTCCACACACCTACCCACACTCACCACCACCCATTCCACACACCCACACACTCACCTTGGAAAACACCACACCACTATGGTATTACCCACAGTACCCATAAACCAATAGTGGCCAGCAGTATAACCAACCAGGTATCCGGCTGGTACAGGTGTAGAGGCGTGGTGGACCAGCCAATGACGGGGCACGCCCACTTCCACGCCCAGGTGTAGTTAGTGATTGCAGAGGGTCGTTTGGGTACCATTAACTACCCACTAAGGTTCTTCTAGGTAGAGTGGGTATGGTGTTGGTATGGTGGTTATATGATGGTGTGGTGCTTGTGTGGTGGTCATTATCCTGTAGGGGAGATGGATACAATGAAATACAATGAATACAATGACTACAGGTAATCATACAGGGTCATTCAACAAGATTCTAGTTTGTTAGGGTTTGGTTAGTTTTGGTTGGGTTTGGCTAGGTTTGGTTGGGTTTGCTGGGTTTGGTTAGGTTAGGGGTTGGGTTGGTTAGGTTAGCTGGGTTTGGTTGGGTTTGTTGGGCCTGTGGTTAGGTTTGGTTGGGTTTGGCTTAGGGTTAGGGTTGGGTTTGGTTGCCTGGGGTTTGCTTGGGTTTGCTGGGTTTGGCTGGGTTTTGCTAGATTTTGTTGGGGTTTGGTTGGGTTTGGTTAGGGTTTGGTTGGCTTGGTTGGGTTTGTTAGGTTTATTGGGCTTGGCTGGGTTTTGGTTGTCGGTTGGCTCTTTTGCTGGTTTTGCTAGATTTTGTTGGGTTTGCTGGCTTGCCAGGTTTGGCTGGGTTTTGTTAGGTTTGGTTGGTTTTGGTTGGCTTTGGTTGGGTTTGCATTGGTTTTGGTTGGTTTTTGCTAGATTTTTGTTGGGTTTGTTGGGTTTTGGTTAGGTTTGGTTGGGTTTTGAGTTTGGTTGGTTTTTGCTGGGTTTTTGCTGGGTTTGGTTGGGTTTTGGTTGGGTTTGGTTAGATTTTGTTGGTTTGGTTGGGTTTGGTTAGGTTTGGTTGGGTTTTGGTTAGGTTTGGTTGGGTTTGGTTAGGTTTGGTTAGGTTGATTCATACATAACAACAATACCTGAGCGGTCGTGAATGCGGTCAGGCCAGCGGGTGACCTTGGCTGTGGTCAGTGTTGTGGCGGAAGAGGGAGTTGTGAGAAAGGGAGGTAGCTCACTTCTCTCACACCAGGACACAGGTTCGACCTTTTTACACGTCAACTAAGACAGGTGCAGATTACACCCTGGAGTGATGAACGAGGCTCAGGATATTATCTCTTTGAAGAAGAGAGAGGAGAGAGAGAGAGGAGAGAGAGAGAGAGAGAGAGAGAGAGAGAGAGAGAGAGGCTCATCATCTTTAAGTCATCTCCATACAAGAAGGGCACATAAGGCCGGCCAGAAACTGTATACATGTGACGTAACATAACCATAACGTAACGTAGCGTAACGTAACATAACCATAACGTAACGTAGCGTAACATAACGACGTAATATAACCATAACGTAACGTAACGTAATAACGTGACGTAACATAACCATAACGTAACGTAGCAACATAACGTGACGTAACATAACCATAACGTAACGTAACGTAACATAACGACGTAACATAACCATAACGTAACGTAGCGTAACGTAACATAACCATAACGTAACGTAGCGTAACATAACGTGACGTAACATAACCATAATCGTAACGTAACGTAACATAACGACGTAACATAACCATAACGTAACGTAGCGTAACATAACGACGTAACATAACCATAACGTAACGTAACGTAACATAACGTGACGTAACATAACTATAACGTAACGTAATCATAATATAACGTGACGTAATCATAAACCATAACGTAACCAACATAACCATATAAGGTAACGTAACGTAACATAACCATAACGTAACGTCTATTTGTTCTCTCTCTCTCACCAACAGTCGCCCCAGTAAAGAACTTCCGCATCAGGATAAGACAAGCAGCCATGAGTTTTATTGTGTTTTATGGTGTTTTATAGTGTTTTATAGTGTTTTATGGTGTTTAATAGTGTTTTATAGTGTTTTATGGTGTTTTATAGTGGAGAGATGTGTGAAAAGAGTAAGTAGAGAGAGAGAGAGAGAGAGAGAGAGTCATTAATTCTCTTTGGTGAAGGTGAAAGCATGTGCCAAGAGAGGTGTTTACATGAAGTAGAGAGGGGGGGAGGAGGAGGAGGGGAGGAGAGGGGAGGAGGAGAGGAGAGAGGGGGAGGAGGAGGAAGAGAGGGGAGGAGAGGGGAGGAGGAGGAGGAAGAGAGGGGGGAGGAGGAGAAGAGAGGGGGAAAGATTAGTAAATGAGGGAAGAGACAGACAGACAGACACAGACAGACAGACAGACACAGACACACAGACAGACAGACAGACACACAGACAGACAGACAGACAGACAGAGACAGACAGACAGAGACACAGACACAGAAGACAGACAGACACACAGACAGACAGGAGAGGATAGACAGACAGACAGGACAGAGACAGACAGACAGAGACAGACAGACAGACAGACTTAACTGGTACTAAGATAACCTGTCCGTCCGTCCGTCCGTCCGTCCGTAATATGACAGCCATATATATAATGTTTTGCTCAAAGGCGAATATCTGGCCTGTGTGTGTGTGTGTGTGTGTGTGTGTGTGTGTGTGTGTGTGTGTGTGTGTGTGTGTGTGTGTGTGTGTGTGTGTGTGTGTGTGTACGGAGGTAGAGGTAGCTCTCATACTACCCAGCAGAGAGTTATCGATCCAGTATTGGTCAAGGAACCCGGCCTCTTGCTGGTCCCCTCACTGCCAGAGAGAGAGTTGGCCTCCACGAGTGAAAGTTGGCCTCACGAGTGAAAGTTCCTAGGAATGAAAGTTGGCCTCTAGAATGAAAGTTGGCCTCTAGGAATGAAAATTGGCCTCCTAGGAATGAAAGTTGGCCTCTAGGAATGAAAGTTGCCCACGAGTGAAAGTTGGCCTCTAGGAATGAAAGTTGGCCTCCACGAGTGAAAGTTGGCCTCTAGGAATGAAAGTTGGCCTCCACGAGTGAAAGTTGTCCTCTAGGAATGAAAGTTGGCCTCCACGAGTGAAAGGTGGCCTCTAGGAATGAGGGTTGGCGTCTAGAAATGACAGTCTATCTGGCTCTGTCTGTCTGCCTCTCTCTGTCTGTCTGTCTGCTCGTCCGCCGCCCCCCCTTAGTGTCCCAACCCAACCTCAACCCAACCTCAACCCAACCTCAACCCAACCTCAACCCAACCAAAACAAACCAAAACACAACCACCAAAAAAAACCACTAAAGGAAAGATTATAATTGTTCCACCATTGTCTCTATAGGAACAGGTGTCCATTGTAGACCATTGTAGACCATTGTAGTCCATTGTAGACCATTGTAGACCATTGTAGACCATTGTAGTCCATTGTAGTCCATTGTATACCACCAGATGTCGATAGCTGTCTTGGGTAAACCTGGGCTG
>NW_024715545.1:82407-92133 GCF_018991925.1 Homarus americanus
AAGTGATGGTGGCGCAGTTGCAGTGTTGGTGGGGCTGTGGTGGTGGTGCAGTGGTGGGGCAGTGGCTGTGGTAGGACTGGTGGTGGGGCACTGGCTGTCGTGGGAGTCAGTGGTTCTGGTGCAGTGGCGGGCAGTGGCTGTGGTGGGTCTGTGGTGGTGGCGCATTTGCAGTGGTGGGGCGGTGGTGGTGGGTCAGTGGCAGAGGGTGGCTGTAGTGTGGTGGTGGTGGGGCATTGGTGGAGGTGGTGTGGCGGCAGTGGCTGTGGTGGTGGTGGGGCAGTCGCTGTGGGGGTGGTGGGGTGGAGAGCAGTGTCTGGGGCAGTGGTGGTAGTGGTGGGTCAGTGGCTGTGGTGGGCCGGTGGTGGGGTGGTGGTGGTGAGGCATTGCTGTGGTGGGTCAGTGGTGGTGGTGGGTCAGTGGCAGTAGTGGGGCAGTGGCTGTGGTGGGCAGTGGTGTGGTGGTGGTGGGACGGTGGTGATGGTGGGGCAGTGGTGTGGCAGTGGTGTGGCGGCGGTGGGGTAGGTGGTTGTGGTGGGGCAGTGGTGTGGTGGTGGTGGTGGGGCAGTGGTTGTGGGATGGCGGAGCAGTGGCTATGGTGGTGGGGCAGTTGCAGTGGTGGTGGGTCAGTGGCTCTGGTGGGGCAGGGGTGGAGCAGTGGTTGTGGTGGGGGGTAAGTGGCTGTGATAGGGCTGTGGTGTTGGCGCATTTGCAGTGGTGGGGCAGTGGTGGGTCAGTGGCTGTAGTGGGGTCAGTGGCTGTGGTGGGGCTGTGGTGGTGGTGGCGCGGCGGTGGGTCAGTGGCTGTGGCAGGGCAGTGGCTGTGGTGGGGCAGAGGCTGTGGTGGGGCAGAGATGGTGGTGTGGTGGTGGTGGGTCAGTGGCAGTAGTGTAGTGGTGGTGGGGCAGTGGTGGATGTGGTGGGGTGGCGGCGGTGGTGGGGCAGTGGCGGAGCAGTAGTGGCGGTGGGGCAGTGGCGGAGCAGTGGTGGTGGTGGGGCAGTGGTGTGGCGTCGGTGGGGTAGTGGTGGTGGGGCAGTGGTGGTGGTGGGTCAGTGGTGGTGCAGTGGTTGTGGTGGGGCAGTGGCTGTGGTGGGGCAGTGGTGGTATGGCGGCAGTGGTGGTGGTAGGTCAGTGGCTGTTTGGGCAGTGGCTGGGGTGGCGGGCAGTGGTGGTGGTGGGGCAGTGGCAGGGCAGTGGTGTGGCTGTGGTGGCGCAGTGCCTGTGGTGGGGCAGTGGTTGTGGTGGGGGTCAGTGGCTCTGGTAGGGCTGTGGTTGTGGCGCAGTTGCAGTGGTGGTGGGTCAGTGGGGGTGGTGGTGTGGTGGTGGTGGGGGCAGTTGCAGTGGCTGTGGTGGGGCAGTGGTGGGGCGGCGGCGGTTTGGTAGTTGTGTGGCGGCGGTGGGTAGGTGGTGATGGGGTGGCGGAGCAGTGGCTGTGGTGGTGGTGGGTCAGTTGTAGTGCTGGAGGGTCATCGGCTGTGGTGGGGCAGTGGTGGTTGTGGTGAGTCTGTTGCTGTGGTAGTGGTGGGGCAGTGGCTGTGGTGGGACAGTGATGTGGCGGCGGTGGTGGTGGGAGGGTGGTGGGGCAGTGGTGGTGATGGGTCAGTGCCGGAGCAGTGGTGGTGGTGTGGTGGGGTGGCGGAGCAGTGGTGGTGGAGGGGCAGAGGCGGAACAGTGGTGGTGGTGGAGGGGGCAGTGGTGGTTGGGCAGTGGCGGAGCAATGGTGGTAGTGGTGGATGATTTAGATTTTGCCGCTTACAGCGGCTACTTTATACCCACACTCATCCTGTAAGTTTACAACGGGTCATAATAATTAACCCCCGTTGTCAGGATATTATGGCACTGAGTGTTACACAGTATTTCAATTACATTATTTGTTTAGTTCTATACATAAAGGGTAACTTATTCACAAATGCGTGAGTACAGGCGTGTGAGGCAGTATGTCTGGCCTCACACTTTGTTATTCACATTTACGTGAGAAGTATTCAAGCACATAGCGTATTTGGTTCTGTACATGAGAACTGATATAGTTACTAAGTGCAAAAGTGGATACAATGTTAATATGTCGGCTATCTTGCCATTAGAGATGAAGTGTTGTGCCATTTCACACACAGTGTGCTTGGACCTGTCCTAAAAGGTTCTATCTTCACACAGTCGAGGACGTAGTGTTCAAGTGTGTGGCCATATGTATACACACTTTATTAGTCTTGTTTACATCTGCTGAAGAACATACTGCCAGAGGAACTTATATCTAACCTTAACCTAGCGGTTTACAACATCTTGTAATCTAGTCTTGTTACTTGCTCCATACATGTTTCACTTGATAAATCTCATCGTGGTAAACTATGGATCGACTAGTGCCTGTTGCACTAGTCTACTTGCGTCAAACTCATCAATAAGTTCTTTCCTAATTACAGTTTAAGGGTTCTTTTTAACAGACCCAAATTGTATTCAACGGTGTCTTTGTTAGACGCGAGTTTGGCGAGCATCAACTCTGTCATGTTTTATGAGGCCTATGTGAGAGGATCACAACAGTTTGACCTTGACACCCCGGTCAACAAGGCACGCATATTTGTGTCTGGCTTCAGAGACAGAGCGTGACAACCTGAGTCGAGGGTGTCAAGGGCAAGTAATGAGGATAGAGAGTCAGTGATGATGAGACTGTCAATAACAGTGGTTTCAATGAATTTAATAGCTGTGAGTATGGCAACTAATTCAGTTTGTAGAGTGGATGCCCAGTTGTTAATTCTAACTCCTTTCTCAATTATATTACCGTCAGGTTGAGTCACACCAATAGCATTTCCAGCCCTCCCACAGGTGGTGTTTAGAGATCCATCAGTGTAGATGGTCTGTGTGATATTATTATCAGTCTGTAGAGTGTGTATGTGTGCAAGAGCTCTTAATTTGGCAGTGTGATGGAGATAAATGCTTTGTATAATTAATTTTTTAGGCGGATATGTCGGTATTGTGATATCGAAGGGAACTGTTCGCCAGGGTGGCAGGAAGCGCTGTTGTGTCTCAACTTTGTACAGGTGGTCTAGTCCAAACATCTTCATATGTGTAGCTGTAGTTTGGATCCATTTAGACTCAACAGTCCCATGGTTCATGCAAACCACCCTGAACCATGTATACGCAGCCTGTGAGAACCTTGTTCTTATTATCTCCACTGAGAAAAATAAGGTGTTCAACAAACAAGCTGGTAACCGCAAACGCGGCCCCGCCAAGTTCAAGATAGGTGGTGGTGGGGCAGTGGCTGTGGTGGGTCAGTGGTTGTGGTAGGGCAGTGGTGTGGCTGTGTTGGGGCAGTGGCTCTGGTGGGGCTGTGGTAGTAGCGCAGTTGCATTGGTGGTGGGTCTGTGGTGGTGGTAGGGGGCAGTGGCTGCGGTGGGGCGTTTGTGGGGGAGTGATGGTGGTGAGGCATTGGCTGTGGCGGGGCAGTGGTGGTGGGGTCAGTGGCAGTAATGGGGCAGTGGCTGTGGTCTGGCAGTGGTGTGACGGCGGTGGGGTAGTGGTGGTGGTGGGGTGGTGGTGGGGTTGGTGATGGGGCAGTGGTGTGGCGTCGGTGCGGGGAGTGGTGGCGGGACAGTGGTGGTGGGTGGGGTTGCAGGCAGTGACTGTGGTGGTGGTGGTGGGGCAGTGGTGGTGATGGTAGTGGGGCGGTGGCTGTGGTGGAGCAGTGGCTGTGGTGGAGCAGTGGCTGTGGTGGTGGTGGGTCAGTGGCTGTGGTGGGGCAGTGGTGGTGTGGCGGCAGTGGTGGTGGTAGGTCAGTGGCTGTTTGGGCGTGGTGGTGTGGCGGCAGTGGTGGTGGTAGGTCAGTGGCTGTTTGGTCAGTGGCTGTGGTGGTGGGTCAGTGGTTGTGGTGGTGGGTCAGTGGCTGTGGTGGGGCAGTGATGGTGGTGGAGGGATTGGCTGTGGTGGGTCAGTGGCAGTAGTGGGGCAATGGTGTGGTGGTGGTTATGCATCGGTGGTGATGGTGGGGCGGTGGTGGTGGCATGTGGTGGTGGTGTGGGGGCGCGAGGTGGTGTGGCGGCAGTGGGGTAGTGGTGGTGGTGGGGCAGTGGTGTGGCGGCGGTGGGGTGGTGGTGATGGGGCAGTGGTGTGGTGTCGGTGGGGTGGTGGTGGGTGTGGTGGTGGGGTTGCGGAGCAGTGACTGTGGTGGTGGGGCAGTTGCGGTGGTGGTGGGGTTGCAGGCAGTGACTGTGGTGGTGGGGCAGTTGCAGTGGCTGTGGTGGGTCAGTGGCTGTGGTGGGTCAGTGGCTGTGGTGGGTCAGTGGCTGTGGTGGGACAGTGGCTGTGGTGGGACAGTGGCTGTGGTGGGACAGTGGCTGTGGTGGGGCAGTTGCTTTTGTGGTGCAGTTGCTTTTGTTGAGCAGTGGCTGTGGTGGGGCAGTGGCTGTGGTGGGGCAGTGGTGGTGTGGCTGTGGTGGTGGTAGGTCAGTGGCTGTTTGGGCAGTGGCTGTGGTGGTGGGTCAGTGGTTGTGGTGGTGGATCAGTGGCTGTGGTGGTGGTGGGTCAGTGGCTGTGGTGGGACAGTGCCGGTGGTGGGGCAGTGCCGGTGGTGGGGCAGTGGTGGTGGTGGGGCGGTGATGGGGCAGTGGCTGTAGTGTGGCAGTGGCGGAGCAGTGGCTGTGGTGGGGCTGTGGTGGTGAGACAATTGCAGTGGTGGTGGGTCAGTGGCTGTAGTGGTGGGTCAGTGACTGTGGTGGGGCAGTGGTGGTATGGTGGTGGTGGGGCGGCAGTGGTGGAGCTGTGGTGGTGGTGGAGCTGTGGTGGTGAAGTGGCGGAGCGGTGGTGGTGGTGGGGCAGTGGTGGTGGGTCAGTGGCTGTGGTGGGGTGGTGGGTCATTGGCTGTGGTGTGGCAGTGGTGTGGTGGGGCAGTGGTGGTGGCGCAGTTCCAGTGGCGTGTCAGTGGCCGTGGTGGATTTAATTGAATTGAATTGAAACAGTTTATTTAGCCTTAAAAACACAGATACAGAGTGGATAATAATAACAATATTAACATGGTTGAGCCAGTTGAGAACCTGAGCTCTTTTAGGCACCTTATAAATAGTATACATTTATCTCAAGGAAGTATTCTGTAACATTTTGTATCATCTGGAATAGTACAATAGCATGGTGGTAATAAGAACATGTTACCACGGTTATCACTTCAATATTTATCAATTTTATTTATTTATTATTTTTTTTAGTTTATGTAATTTTTTATATATATGTACATAAATTACAGTGGAATTGAATAACATAAGTATAATGGGGGAGCAGTACAATATGGGTTGTAGAGTAATAAGGTTGAACAAGAGGACAGAGCTGTCAGGATTATGTCTAGTTGGCAATGATGTTTATTGCAATGGTAATTACTTATCTATTTACATGATAATTTCCGATAAAACGGTTTTGATGGTACAATAAAAACAGGTACTCTAAATATAGTACATAAGAACATAAGGAGTCTGCAATAGGCCGGTTGGCATGTGCATGGCAGCTCCTGTCGAGAATTACTACCACTCTCTATCATCCATGAATCTATCTAGCCTCCTTTAGAAACTTTCCAGAGTTCCAGCACTTACTACAAAGTTGCTAAGCTTGTTCCATTCGTCCACCACCCTATTTGTGAACCAGTTTCTTCCTGTCTCCCTCCTAAACCTAAACTTATCCAACTTAAATCCGTTGCTCCGAGTCTTATCCTGCTCGGATAATATAAGAACTTTATCTATGTCCCCTTTATTGATTCCTTTCACCCACTTAAATACTTCTATCATATCTCCCTGCACTCTTCGTCTTTCTAGGGAATGCAAGTTAAGTTTCTTTAACCTATCCTGATATGGTAGGTTTCTAAGTCCCGGAATCATTTTCGTCATTCTTCGCTGCACCGACTCTAGTGAATTGATATCCATTCTATAATAAGGGCACCAGAACTGAACCGCATAATCGAGGTGCGGCCTGACTAGCGCAAGATATAAAACCCAATACTCTGTTTGCCTTATTTCGAACATTAACGCACTGTTTTCTAGGTCTCTTGCACAAGTCGACTTCTCTAGGTTGATGTTGTTAAGGCTGTATACATTGTCAGTATTTGTTCTTCCAATATTAAGTACGCTGCACTTGCTGGTGTTGAATTTCATTTGCCATTTTACAGACCACCCCTGCAGTATATTTAGATCCTCCTGTAATGCATTTGCATCCTGCCCTGAATTAATCTGCCGCCCTATTTTGGTGTCATCCGCAAACTTGCTTATGTCACTGCTGATCCCAGTATCTAGATCGTTTATGTAGATTATGAACAAGAGTGGGCCTAGTACTGACCCATGGGGAACCCCACTGGTTACACGGCCCCACTCAGATTTAACACCATCTACGCTGACCTTCTGCGTTCTATCGGTGAACCATGATTTTATCCAATTTAAAACTTTCCCCTCGATACCAAGAGCCTTAATTTTTCTCAGAAGCCTCTGATGCGGTACTCTGTCAAATGCTTTGCTAAAGTCTAAGTAAATAACATCGTAATTTTCGTCATTATCTACTACCTCGAAGACTTTCCTAAAAAACGTCAGCAGATTTGTTAGATAAGATTTTCCCTTTGTAAACCCATGTTGTGAGTCGTAGATTAATTTGCTTTTCTCTAGATGCGATCGGATGCTATCTGCTATAATTGATTCAAGAAATTTCCCCACTACTGACGTCAAACTGATCGGCCGGTAATAGTAGGTGTTACAAGAAATATTAATACTTAGACAATAGATATTTTTTAAGAGAAGATTTAAAGGAAGGGAGCGTAGTCTTTGCTGGGCTGGGTGGGGGTAAGTTGTTCCACACCATGATATTTTATGGAGGTCTGGGACTGAGAGGAGCGTATGGGGGGTGGTCTTAATAGCTCTGGAAATAATTATTGTCAAGCAAGTGATTGATAGATTTGTAAACAAAGAGGGCACAGCAGTAGGTGTTAATATCTTCTTCGAATTTTAACATTTTCAATATAGCAAATTTTTCGTTTGTGTGATCTGTTTTTTTTAAGTAGGTCATTGTCCGTACAACTCTCTTTTGTGCAGTAGCTAGGGATTGTGTTTTTGAAGAGCCAGAGGCCCCCCATAGTTTGTGACAGTGCATCAGGTGTTGGTAAACAAGATCATGATAGATTTCTTTCATTGCTGTGAGAGTGAGTGACTGTCGAGTGTGATACATAATACCGCACTGTTTATTGACTTTATTGTGAATGGCTTGTATGTGGTTTCTCCAGTTAAGTTTTCATCAACAATAACTCCGAGGAATATAGTATTTTGTTCATGTTTAAGTTATGTGTTACTTCTGGTCCACCTACCTGGTCCACCTGACGAAGAAGCTGAGGTCGACTGAGAGCTGCTGTGAGAGAGAATGAGAGAGAAAGTGAGTGAGAGAAAGAGCTAAAACTCGTGTGCTAACCGGGGATCGAACCTGGGACCTTCTGTGTGTTAGACAGATGTGATAACCACTACACCTTGAGCACTTGATATTGGTTCGTATCCCTTATTCTGTGTGTGTGTTTGTTATGCTGTTATGCTTGCTAACAATATGTAACAGAGCCAGTGCATGCCCACAGCCAGCAGAAGGTAACAGAGAGCCAGTACATGCCCACAGTGCCAACAGAACGTAACAGAGCCAGTACATGGGTGTAGGATTCCGCCCCAGAATATTGTAGGATTCCGCCCCAGAATCGGGTAGGATTCAGCCCTAAATACGGTAGGATTTTGCCCCAGGAAACGGTAGGATTCCGCCTCATAAAAAAGTAGGATTCCGTCCCAGAATAGGGTAGGACTCCGCCCCAGAGTACGCTAGGATTCTGCCCAAGGAGACGGTAGGATATCGCTCCAGAAAACAGTGGATTCTGCGCCAGCAGACGGTAGGATTCTTTCACCAAAGACGGTAAGATTGTGCTCCAGAAAACGGTCGGATTCCGCCCACAATACGGTAGGATTCCGCTCCAGAATACGGTAAAATTCTTCCCTAGCATACAGAAGGATTCTGCCCCAGGAAACGGTAGGATTCCGCCTCAGAATAAGGTAGGATTCCGTCCCAGAATAAGGTAGGATTCCGTCCCAGAATAGGATTAGATTCCGACGAAAATACGGTAAGATTCTGCCCTAGGAGACGGTAGGATATCCCTCCAGAAAAGGGTAGGATTCTGCGCTAGCAGACGGTAGGATTCTGTCCCCAAAGACTGAAGGATTTTGCCCAAGAAAACGGTAGAATTCCGCTCCAGAATACAGTAGAGTTCCGCCCTTTAAACAACGTTAAATTAACTTTAATTGGCGTTAAACATGCTTCAAATGGCATTAGACTAACATTAAATGTCGTTAAGCTAACGTAATGGCGTTAAATCAAATTTAAATGGCATTATACCAACTTTTAATTCCATGAAACTAACTTTAATCGGCGTTAAACTAACTTTAATCGGCGTTAAACTAACTTTAAATGGCGTTAAAATAATTATAAACGGCGTTAAACTAACTTCAGTTGGCCTTAAACATGCTTCAAATGTCGTTAAACGAACTTTAAATGGCGTTAAACTAACTTTAAATGGCATTAAACTAACTTTAAAAGGTGTTAAACTAACTTTAAATGGCGTTAAACGTGCATCAAATGTCGTTAAACGAACTTTAAATGGCGTTGAACCAACTTTAATTGGCATTAAACTAACTTTAAAAGGTGTTGAACTAACTTTAAATGGCGTTAAACGTGCTTCAAATGGCGTTAGACTAACTTTAAATGGCGTTAAACTAACATTAAATGGGGTTAAACGAACTTTAAATGGCGTTAAACTAACTTTAAGTTGCGTTAAACAAACTTTAAATGGCATTAAACTAACTTCAAATGGCAATAAACTAACTTCAAACGGCGTTAAACTAACTTCAAACGGCGTTAAACTTACTTTAAAGGGCGTTAAACTAACTTTAAAGGGCGTTAAACTAACTTTAAAGGGCGTTAAACTAACTTTAAAGGGCGTTAAACTAACTTTAAACGGCGTTAAACTAACTTTAAACGGCGTTAAACTAACTTCAAACGGCGTTAAACTAACTTCAAACGGCGTTAAACTAACTTTAAAGGGCGTTAAACTAACTTTAAAGGGCGTTAAACTAACTTTAAAGGGCGTTAAACTAACTTTAAAGGGCGTTAAACTAACTTTAAAGGGCGTTAAACTAACTTTAAAAGGCGTTAAACTAACTTTAAACGGCGTTAAACTAACTTTAAACGGCGTTAAACTAACTTTAAACCGCGTTAAACTAACTTTAAACCGCGTTAAACAAACTTTAAACCGCGTTAAACTAACTTTAAACTGCGTTAAACTAACCTTAAATGGAGTCAAACTAACATTAAATTACATTAAACGAACTTTAAATGGCGTTAAACTAACATTAAATGGCGTTAAACTAACTTTAATTGGCATTAAACTAACTTCAAATGTCGTTAAACTAACTTCAAATGGCGTTAAACTAAATTCAAATGGCGTTAAACTAACTTTTAATAGCGTTAAACAAACTTTAAACGGCATGAAAGTAACTTTAAATGGCGTTAAATGCGCTTAAAATGACGTTAAAATAACTTCAAATGTCTTTAAACTAACTTTAAATGGCGTTAAACAAACTTTAAATGGCGTGAAACTATCATTAAATGGCGTTAAACTAACTCCAAATGGCGTTAAACCAACTTCAAATGTCATTAAACTTACTTCAAATGGCGTTAAACAAACTTTAAATGGCT